>NC_087212.1:64284195-64584195 GCF_015104395.2 Macrobrachium nipponense | reverse complement strand
ACCTGCTGGCTCTGCTTGCAGAAGCACCAAGAGAGATTCCCCCTTGGCACAACCTTCTCGCCCAACCACATGTAGAACGGTACCACCGAGCAGTCCAGTCTCCACATCTTCACGGCTGGATGTTATCCACCATCTCTTGCGAGCGAGAGGCTTTTCTCGCAGTGCAGCAACAGTGATGGCTGGACACGTCAGACAGTCCTCTGCAGCTGTGTACCAGGGAAAGTGGGCCGTCTTCAGAGCCACTCTTCAGCAGGTAGCGGATTTCCTCGTATTTCTTCGCCGAGAAAAGCTCCTCTCCATCCCCACAGTCAAAGGATATAGAGCCACCCTGGCCCTGGTCCTGAACCTGAGGGGAGTGGATATCTCGGACTCGTTTGAGATCTCCTTGCTAATGAGGAGCTTTGAAAGGTCTTGCCCACCCAGGGAACTCAGGCCCCCGGGGTGGGATGTGACTCGTGTCCTTAGGAGTTTGACTCAAAGACCTTTCGAGCCCCTCCGAGAGTCGTCAGACAGGGATCTGACCCTCAAGACCCTCTTCTTGCTGGCCCTGGCATCGGCAAAGAGAGTAGGGGAACTTCATGGTCTGTCCTTCAACGTTAAACATACCAGGGGATGGGAATCTGTGACGCTCGATTTCGTCCCGAACTTCGTAGCTAAAACTCAGAATCCATCGATCCCTGACGACAGGTTCGAGTCTTTCACAATCCCCTCCCTATTGGACTTCACCAACAATGATTTGGATGAGATGCTGCTATGTCCTGTGAGGGCGCTACAATGGTATCTGAAGAGAACTCAGCACCTCAGGCCTGAGTGTCGATGCCTCTTCGTTAGCACCGGGGTGACCAAGAAAGAAGTATCCAAGAACACACTTTCTTTCTGCTGCGTGAGGTGATCAGGAGGGCGTACGAAGCTGATGGTAGCGATGACATCCGTACGCTTCGTCCGAGAGCCCACGAAGTCAGAAGCATTGGTCCTTCCCTTGTATTCCGCAAGAACTTCTCCATGGCGCAGGTCCTGAAGGCAGGGGTCTGGGCCAACCAGACCACCTTCACCTCCTCCTACCTTCGGGATATTGCCCACAGGTCCTTGGATACTTTTTCCTTGGGACCCGTGGTGGCTGCTCAACACGTTGTGTAGCTAACCCAGCCCCTAGGAGGCAGAACAGCATCGAATCCTGGTGTGACTGTAGAATGGATGAGTGAATGAGAGTGTGGCTGGCTCCTCTTCCCCATCTTTTTCTCCCCTCTACCTGTGGGCAGAGGGACACGGCCATCAGCCTACTGGAAAGGATAAGATACAGGTAAGCTACTCGACTGAGCCCCATCCTATCCCTTTCATTAGGGATAGGAGTGAATATCCTCCACTTCCCCAAACAAGGGGGGGAAGTGGAAGCCAACAAGAGACAAACCCATAACTTTGGTTGCCTCTTGCAACAGGAACAAGTTCTTGCTTGCTAGTTTGTTCATGCAACTTACCTGACAGATATATATATAGCTGTATTTTCTGAAGTCCGACAGAATTTCAAAACTCGCGGCACACGCAGTGGGTGGCCAGGTGGTAGTACCCATTCCCGCCGCTGGGAGGCGGATATCAGGAACCATTCCCATTTTCTATTCATATTTTTTCTGTCGCCGGTCAGTAAACACCTGTTTACAGACCTCCGCCTAGGATTTTTTGGATTGACTCGTTATTAAGTATCTGGATTGACTTTTGGTTATTGATTCTGGATTGTTGGATTGGCATACGCGATAGTGGACTGTTTTTTTATTTTGGATTGGCTTTTCTATAAACGTGATGTCTGGATCAAGTTCAGTGAGTTTCAGAGTGTGTGTGAAGAGTGATTGTAAAGCGAGGCTACTGAAATCATCGGTAGATCCCCACACAGTATGTATGGGGTGTAGTGGGCATGTATGTTTATTGGATGATCGGTGCAATGAATGCGAGGGTTTGACCGATGATGGATGGAAGGTGTATGATTCTTATCGGCGTAAATTGGAACGCGATAGGATCAGGAGGTCTTCCTCCAAGAGCGGTTCTTCTAAAGGTAAGGGAAGTAATATTTCACCTGTATTAACACCTTTAGAATTTGTTGCACCTAAACCTGTGATGTTGCCTTCGGGCCCTGATTCTGTGTCTGGAGAAGGTAATGCCCTTTCTCTGATTTTAGAGTCTTTACGTACTCTAGAATCTAAAGTGTTAGCCTTGGAAACCGGCTCAGTTAAAGTGTGTGATCGTGCCCCTAGTGTTGTGGAGGGGGCATCAGATCGGCCCCATAATGCCTCTAGGCCTAGGAACCTCTATCGGAACTCCCAGGACTCAGGGAGTGGGTATGTGCCCGAAAGCCCGCAAGAGGGTTACGGGGGCTCCCCACCGATCTGGCGTCCCTTCGGCAGGACCTGTTGCAAAGTCCCAGGCTGTCAAGGAGCGCGCACGGGCGCGCATCCTTAAGGGCTGCTTTTCGTCCTCCGAAGCGTCCTCCCCGCGCAAGGGGTGGAGCGCTCGGAGAGAGACTCGTCCGCTTTACGTCCGGCATCGCCGATTTCTTCGGAGGAAGCCTATGATGCTTTTCCACCTCAGAAGAGAGGTAAAATCTCTTCCGACGAGGCCTCTGGGTTGCACGCACAGGCACGTATCCCTGAGAAGCAGGTAGCTGTACCTGTGAGAAGGAAGGAGGTGTCCCCTCGCCCCTCGGCTTCTCGCAGGTTCAGCCCTTCGCCTCCTTGGGTTTCTTCACCTACGAAGAACATTCTTGTGTCCCTTCAGGACCAGTTGTCGGCTTTGATGGCTCAGAAGACACGCCCAATAGTAGAGCCGAAACGTAGGAAGGACGTCAGGCTGCCTGTCAAAAGGACGAAGCAGCCCCCTTCTCCTTCTCATCGTTCGTCTCTTTCTCCTCCTGCGTCCCCGTCGGTGCTCCTCCGATCTCGTTCTTCTAGTAGGAAGTCACGTGGACAGGACGCTTTGCTTCCCTCTCGACGTCCTGCGCAGACCACTCGTCAGGACGCTTCGGAGGACGTTCTTCAGGACGCTTTTCAGGACGCCTGGGAGGACGCTTCAGAAGACGAGGACGCACGTCAGGACGCTTTGAAAGCTAAGTCTGGACGCTTTAGCGGCAAGCGTAAAGACGCTTCTTTAGAGCGAGTTAGAGCAAAACAATTCGCCTCTCATGACGCTCAGCGTGGTCAAGACGCTCTGCTTCCTTCATGCATTAAGGATCGACAGAAGGTCGGTCGCGTTGAAGAAACTTCTGCACCCAAACGGAGATCTTTGTTGAAAGTTAGTCCCATTGGGCGCACGCCCTCTCCGGAGGAGCAGTCTCCGATTCCTCTTAGGGAAGAAGGAGAGCTTAGTAGTCCGGCGGACTCAGTTGAGGAGGAGCAGCCTTCAGTTTCGTCCGTTTCGGATTATAAAGTGCTGGTGCGGCTGTTACGCTCGTCTTTTGGAGACGAAGTTCCAGCCTGCAGCTCCCAGGTCTCCACCCTCTCAATTTTCTTCATCGAAGTCTTGTAAGATCCCGGAGTTCGTGGAAATGAAGACTTCTCTATCCACCAAGAGGGCTTTTAAGAAATTGCAAGACTGGATGGAGCGAAGGAAGGATCAGGGCAAGTCGACTTTCGCCCTTCCTCCCTCAAGACTAAGTGGAAAAGGAGGCATTTGGTATGAGACCAAAGGTGAAGTAGGTGTGAAGATCCCTTCGTCATCCCAAGGAGATTTTGCTAGTTTGGTCGACGCCCAGAAGAGGTCCCTTTTGTCGACAGCTAAGATTTCTTGGACGCCTACGGAGATAGACCATCACATTAAAGGACTTTTAAGGACTCTCGAAGTCTTCAACTTCTTAGACTGGTGCTTGGGAGTCCTAGATCTTCAATCTAGGAGTCCGGACTCGTTAAGTTTGGGGGAGCTGTCCAGTGTGTTAACTTGCATGGACAAGGCCGTCAGGGATGGTTCGGAAGAGTTAGTGTCTCACTTTGGTACTGCTTTTCTTAAGAAGAGAGCGCTGTTCTGCAATTTTACTGCAAGATCAGTTACTACGGCTCAGAAAGCGGAACTCCTCTTTGCGCCTCTTTCGAACCATCTCTTTCTCCAGACTATTGTGAAGGACCTGGCAGGTAGCTTACAGGAGAAGGCTACTCAGGACCTCTTGGCCCAGTCTTCGAGACGTCCCGCAGTTCCTACGACATCTTCTTTTGGACATCCTCCAAAGAAGGTTAAACCCTTTCGTGGGGCTCCTCCCTCGAGAGCTGCTCCTCGAGGGAGAGGGCTTTCAAGAGGAAGAGCTTCTTTCAAGCCGAAAGCAAGCAAGTGAAAATCAAGTCCTTCAGACACCAGTCGGAGCCAGACTGAAGTTCTTTGCGGGAGTATGGAGAGAGAGGAATACGGACCCTTGGTCCCTCAAAATCGTGGAGCAGGGGTACAAGATCCCATTTTTAGATCCTCCTCCTCTATCCACAACTCCCAGAGATCTTTCTCCTTCATATCAAGGGGAGAAACGACAAATTCTTTTCGATCTTTTAGATCAAATGATCGAGAAAAGAGCGGTGGAGCAGGTCTTAGACCTGGGGTCACCAGGATTTTACAACAGACTTTTCCTGGTACCGAAGCAGTCGTCGGGTTGGCGTCCAGTCCTAGACGTGAGCAGGCTGAATTTTTTCATAGAAAAGATAAAGTTCAAAATGGAAACGCCTCAGTCTGTTCTGGGAGCCTTGAGACCGGGCGACTGGATGGTGTCCTTAGACCTGCAGGAGGCATACTTTCACGTTCCAATCCACCCTCTTTCAAGGAAGTATCTGAGGTTCGTTTTGAAAGACAAAGTCTGGCAATTCAGAGCCCTTTGCTTCGGATTAAGCATGGCTCCGATGGTATTTACCATGATCATGAAAAATATAGCGAGATGGTTACATTCTGCAGGGATAAGAGTATCTCTTTATCTCGACGATTGGCTAGTCAGAGCGTCGTCAGAAGAGAGGTGTCTGAAGGACCTTCAGTTCACGTTAGCCTTGGCGAGGTCCCTGGGACTTCTGGTCAACCTAGAAAAGTCACATCTGACCCCAACACAGTCCATCGTGTATCTGGGGATTCAGATGGATTCAGTGGCTTTTCGGGCGTTTCCGTCCCAGGAACGACAGCTGCAAGGCTTAGAGAAAGTTTCGGCCTTCCTGGGGAAAGGAACTTGCTCGGCGAGGGAATGGATGAGTCTGCTGGGCACCATTTCCTCGCTGGAAAAGTTTGTTTCCCTGGGGAGACTACACCTCAGGCCTCTCCAGTTTTTCCTGGCAGAAGAATGGAGAGTCAAAGAGGATCTGGATGCGACCTTGAAGATCACCGAATCGGTGAAAAGCCATCTAAGATGGTGGCTCGATCCTCGGAAGTTTCAAGAGGGTTTATCTCTAAAGCTTCTGAGCCCCGACCTAGTGTTGTTTTCCGACGCCTCCGTGTCGGGTTGGGGAGCAACACTGGGAGGGGAAGAAGTGTCAGGCACCTGGAGGGGGGAACAGGTGTCCTGGCACATCAATGTGAAGGAACTAGCGGCGGTTTTCCTGGCGCTACAGTTCTTCGAGGAAAAGGTTGCAGACAAAGTTGTTCAAGTCAACTCGGACAACACCACGGCCCTTGCGTACCTAAAGAATCAGGGAGGAACACACTTTCGGCCTCTATTTCACCTAGCGAAGGAGATTCTGCTGTGGGCAAGTGCAAGGCGAGTCAAGATCCTGACGAGATTCATCGCAGGAGTCCAGAACGTCAGAGCGGACCTTCTCAGCCGACAGGACCAAATCCTGCCTACAGAATGGACTCTGCATCAAGACGTTTGTCGGGAGCTATGGAAGCTCTGGGGACGTCCTCTGGTCGACCTATTTGCGACGTCGAGGACAAAGAGGTTGCCTCTTTATTGCTCCCCTGTGTTAGATCCAGGAGCGATCGCTATAGACTCACTGCTCTGGGATTGGACGAACTTAGACCTATATGCCTTCCCGCCATTCAAGATCATGGGGGAAGTCATGAGGAAGTTCGCGGCGTCGGAGGGGACGAGGTTGACCCTGATCGCCCCGATGTGGCCGGCAAGAGAATGGTTCACGGAGGTAATGTCCTCCCTTGTAGATTTCCCAAGGACGTTGCCCTGGAGGAGAGATCTACTCAAACAGCCCCACTTTGAAAGATATCACCAAAACCTCTCCGCTCTGGGTCTGACTGCGTTCAGACTATCGAAAAGTTGGCCAGAGCGAGAGGTTTTTCTAAATCAGCTGCAAAAGCGATTGCCAATGCAAGGAGGGCTTCATCGAGAGCTGTTTACCAGTCGAAGTGGGCTTCCTTCAGGGCATGGTGTAGAAAGGAGGGAATTTCCTCTTCCACTACCTCTGTGAGCCAAATAGCCGATTTCCTGCTTTTCTTAAGGAATGTGCAGAAGTTGGCAGTCCCTACCATCAAGGGATATAAAAGTATGCTGTCAGCGGTCTTTCGGCACAGAGGCCTGGAACTTACTGACAACAGAGATCTTCACGATCTCTTGAGATCGTTTGAGACAACTAAGATACCTCAAGCGAGACCTCCTTCCTGGAACTTAGACTTAGTTCTAAGACTTTTGATGTCGAGTCCTTTCGGGCCTCTCCATACTGCGTCTCTTAGGAACTTGACAAGGAAAGCTCTTTTCCTAACTGCTCTGGCGACGGCGAAGAGTTAGCGAAATTCAAGCCATCAGTAAACAAGTGGGCTTCAAAGGTGACAACGCTGTCTGCTCTTTGAGTCCCACTTTCTTAGCGAAAAATGAGAACCTGTCTAACCCTTGGCCCAAGAGCTTCGAAATTAAGGGTATGACAAGCCTTGTAGGCCAAGAACCTGAGAGTGTCCTGTGCCCTGTCAGGGCTCTCAAGTTTTACGTTCGCAAGACGAAGGAGGTACGAGGTCCCTCAGATAATCTGTGGTGCTCTGTAAAGAGACCCGATTTACCATTGTCCAAGAATTCTTTGGCTTTCTTTCTAAGAGACATTATAAAAGAGGCTCATTCATCTTTCCAGAAGACTGATTTGAGCCTCTTGCGAGTGAAAGCTCACGAGGTCAGAGCGGTCGCAACCTCGTTAAGAACATGTCGATCAAGGACATCCTTGACGCCACCTTTTGGAGGAGCAATTCTGTATTCGCCTCACACTACTTGCGAGATGTGAGAACGATATACGAGGACTGTTGTTCTCTTGGGCCATACGTGTCTGCAGACACAGTCTTGGGGGCTGGAGGTAGCTCTTTTCCTATCCCTTAGTTAGGTTTAGGTTAGTTTTTATTATTGTGTTTTTAGGTTGTGGTGAGTCTTGTGTGAAGATCTCCCGTCCCTTAGTTTAGTGTTCAAAGGGGTTTTGGATAGTTGGTCAGGTGGTGGTCAGTTGCTTCGTTGCCCTCATATGTATGGCTCGATGGTCTTGTCACGTTGAGGTCACGTCCCAGTTGACAGATCATCCAGAGCGCACCAGCACTACAGGTCTCCACCTGGCTGGCAACTCTGATTAAGCAAAAGCAGGCTTAAGTGACAGTAATCACAGAGTCTACTTTGCTAACAGATGAGGAACCAATATATATATTATATACTTAATTTAAGTTTCCTACAAATCCTATTCTGTCTCTTCCCACCATCCGAAGGTGGGATTCAGCTATATATATATCTGTCAGGTAAGTTGCATGAACAAAATGTTATTGTTATAATACAATTAAGTTTGTTCATACTTACCTGGCAGATATATATATAGCTGTATTTTCTGAAGTCCGACAGAATTTCAAAACTCGCGGCACACGCAGTGGGCGGCCAGGTGGTAGTACCCATTCCTGCCGCTGGGAGGCGGATATCAGGAACCATTCCCATTTTCTATTCATATATTATTAATGCCACTGTTTCCTGAGGGGAGGAGGGTGGGCACTTTAATTATATATATCTGCCAGGTAAGTATGAACAAACTTAATTGTATTATAACAATAACATTTTTAAGAGGTACGCTTGCCTCCCTCTTATTACTTGGGTCCAGAGGTCTGACCATTGATCCTGCGGTACATACCCAGATCAATTGGGCAGAGGCTAGGATACCTCCCTCGCTCTTACAACCAGGGAGGCAATCCAAGGTTGGGTGAACACCAGTCTGTTCTTAAGACTCAGATTCCTCCCACCAAGAAGTGAGTCTTTCTATTGTAAAAGGACCGATGGTTTGTATACGTACCGGAACAAATGGCAATTTGTCGAAAATTGTATTTTTCCTAACTATACAAACCTGAGGTCCTTTACATATAGTCCCACCTCATGCCACCCATAACTCTGCGTTTTTTCCTGGGCCTAAAGCAAAAGTTATTCTTCACCTCCCAGTCGCGCTGCGCGCGCACTGTCGGACAAGCAGTTAACTACCGAACTCCCTTGTTCGAAGCTTACGACCGTTCCAGCTGCCGTTAGTTACCTTCCTATTGTAAAAGGACCTCAGGTTTGTATAGTTAGGAAAAAAGCAATTTTCGAAAAATTGCCATTTTTGATACCTGCTGAGAGTCCTCAAACCCCATATCCTTTCCCTGATGAAAAGGCATGGTCATTTGTGGTAGCTTTTCTTTCACAGACCTGACAAATAATGGGTGTTTTAGCCAATCTGTTTGTTGTTGCAATATTTGTGTGAGAAGGGTGAATGGGAAAACCTGGTAGTCATTGTATGGAAGGGAAAAAGCCCTCTTGCCTTGAGTCCTTTTATACTCTATCACTGTGTCAAATTAAAGTCACTGTTCTGCCAAAACCATATACTACAGTGGTACCTAGAGATACGAAATTAATCCGTTCTGAGGCGCCTTTCGTATCATGAGGTTTTCGTATCTTGGACCACATTTTACATGTAAAATGGCTAATCCGTTTCAAGCCCTCCAAAAACACCCCAGTAAATTTCATTTTGTTCATGAAACTTACCTGACAGATATATATATAGCTGTATTCTCCGAAGTCCGACAGAATTTCAAAATTCGCGGCACACGCAGTGGGCGGCCAGGTGGTAGTACCCATTCCCGCCGCTGGGAGGCGGATATCAGGAACTATTCCCATTTTCTATTCATATTTTTTTCTGTCGCCGGTCGGTAAACAACTGTTTACAGACCTCCGCCTAGGATTTTGAAACTTCATTAGCCGCTTAAGTATCCTAATTATTCTTTCGATTATTGACTTGGATTTGTGGCTAGGCATACGCTATCGTAAATTTTTCATTGCATTTGATGTCTGAAGCTAGTTAGCCTAGTTTCAGACTTTGTTGTCTGCTTGGGGTAAGGTGAAGCTACCGGAACTTTCGGTAGACACTCGCTTAGTATATATGGCGTTTACATGTTTTCTTTGCATAAGTTCAATGTAATTAGTGTAATGTGTGACTGATTACGGAAGAAGTAGGATTCATGTACGCATTTTAGAGCGTGTTAGAATCAGGAGTTTTCCTCCACAGTAAACAGAAGTTAGAAATAATGAACCTTCTAACCTCCTGTAGATTTTATTTTGCCTAACCCTGTGGTATGGCTTTCGGGCCTAGAAGAAGTGTCTGCTAGAGGATTACATCAAGTAATCTTAGACTAAAGTGCTCGCTCTCCAATCAGTGTTGTGAAGTGTAGTGCCCCTTGTGTTGTGGAGGGGGCGTCAGATCGGCCCCATAATGCCTCTAGGCCTGGACCTCTGTCGGACTCCCAGGACTCAGGAGAGGGCATGTCGAAAGCCGCAAGAGGGTTACGGGGGCTCCCCACCGATCTGGGCGTCCCTTCGGCAGAACCTGTTGACGCTTCCCAGGCTGCTAAAGATCGTGCACGTGCACGAATCTTGAAGGATTGCTTCTCGTCCTCCGAGGCGTCCTCCACGCGCAAGGGTTGGAGCTCTCGGAAGGACTGCGCCCTCTAAGAAGCTTTAGAGAAGAGGACGCTTCACGTCCTCTCTCTCGTTAGGAGGGAACGTCAGATCGGCCCCATAACGCCTCTAGGCCTAGACCTCTGTCGGACTCCCAGAAAACCAGGGAGAGGGCATGTCAAAAGCCGAAGGAGGGTTACGGGTTTTTCATGCTGATCTGGCTTCCTTTCGGCAGGTCCTGTTGTCGCTTCCCAGGCTGCCGAAGATTGAGCACGTGCACGAATCTTGAAAGATTGTTTCTCGTCCTCCGAGGCATCCTCCCACACAGGGGTTGGGGCTCTCGGAAGGACTCGCGCCCCTAAAGAAGCTTTAGAGAAGAGGACGCTTCACGTCCTCTCTCTCGTCACGAGAGGATGAAGAGTAAAGAGACCACATTTACCCTTTTCGAAGAATGCACTGGCTCTTTTCCTAAGGGACATATTAAGGAGGCTCATTCATCTTGCCAGAAGAGTGATTTGAGCCTCCTGCGAGTGAACGCTCATTTATACATCATGTATACATTATTAAGGAGGCTCATTCATCTTGCCAGAAGAGTGATTTGAGCCTCCTGCGAGTGAACGCTCATTTATACATTATTAAGGAGGCTCATTCATCTTGCCAGAAGAGTGATTTGAGCCTCCTGCGAGTGAACGCTCATGAAGTTAGAGCTGTTTCAACCTCGCTAGCATTCCAAAAGAATTTGGTAATCAAGGACATTCTTGATTCCACCTTTTGGAGGAGCAACTCAGTTTTCGTCTCCTCTCCTCATGGCGCTCCGTATACGTTATGTAACGTTCGCTTTACTTCGAAAAAGCAAGCTGATAAGTTTGACGTCCAGCAAGCTGCTTTGCACAGTCAAACAACTTATGTCTCTGGTTCGGCATAAGAAGGGCAATTTAGACGTGAGCTAGCTTTTGAGGTGCTCGACGTCCTATAAGTAGAGACATTCTCCAGGACGCTCGGCAAGCACCTTGCGAGGGTGTCTTTCGGACGCTCGGCGTTCCTTTGCTGAGTGCGTTTCTGGAGATGTTCTTTTGCATTACTAAGACGCAAGTTGTCGCACAGGCGGCCACTGTCTTTGTAAAAAGGTATGAAGGTCTTTAAGGCCCGTCTTGAAGACGAAAAGCCATACGTCTTCCTTTAGTGTTCACACACTTCAGGAGCAGCGTGCGGCCTCTCCATGGAGACTCGCATGAGGACGTCCCTTGAAAATATTCAACGTCATACGCAAAACGCGGTTCGTCATAACATTGAGATGTTGGCAAGGTCGCTCGCCAGGACGCCTCTTGGCGGGACTTGCATGCATCAGGGCGCTCAACGAGTTCCTCTCTGAAACGTCGTTCAGAAGACTTGGTGTTCTCTGCTCAGACACGCTCTTAGCTACGCAGGATGTTTTTTGAGGACGCTTTCCAGGACGCTTTTGAGGACGCTCGGCAGGACGCTTATGAGTACGCTTTTGTGCACATTCGCCAGGACGCTTCGGTGGAAGCTCGGCAGGACGCTTTGCGAGAGAAAAGACTTGTAGAAGGCATTTTATTTGCTGTTCAGGACGTTTCTTAGGACGCTTGACGCTTTATAAACGCTCGTCAAGAGGAGGTTTTTTCAGGACTCTCCACAGGACATTCCTTTACAGAAATTTTTAAAAAGGATTCGGAGTTTAGCGGAGAGACTACCCAAATTTTTTCTTCGATCCCTCTTTCCTCTTCATCGATTTCTCTGAGAATCGGGAAGATTATATACTCGGATTCCTGGGTGACTTTTGGTCATGTTAAAGGGTTTTCCCCTATTAGCAAAGTGCTAATAGTTTTGTCAAGTAAGGACGTTTTCCCCATTGTCAAGATACTAAACGTTTTGTCATTTAAGTGGGGGACCCCTCATAAATGGGGTAGTTCTCATTGACATAGATTTTAACGTTTTTATCGTTTAAGCGGATAAACTCATTAACAAATTTCGGAAGAGCTCTCATTCATTTTCAGAGGCTCATCCGGGGAGTAGGAAAAAGACTTGTAGACTAGATCCAGGAAGTCTTATGTCCAATATCATAAGAACATTGAACGGTCCTTTTCGATCCTCGGTTCTCTCTTGATGATCTCTATTCGAATATTACTCCCTTTTCTTGGCAAAGAGTCTTGGAAAAGAGTCAAGGAGTTCTTTTAAAAAGTCTCATTCATTAGAACGTGGACAGTCTTTTTCATTTCTTTCTCTCTTCCTCGTCGAGGAAAGATGTAGTAGAGAATTCGATGTTCAAATTACTACAATACTTACGTAGTTTATCTTTGCGTCATTTTGCTAACGCATGGGTCAAGTCATATCCGCATATCGTTATTTACCTCTGCGGATAGAAGCCGAAAGAACTGTTGTTCTAATGTATTTATTTGACACTCCCTTCAACCTTCCAAGAGTTTTCGGAGTAAGAATAACTATTCAGGTATTGTTACGACAACACCAACTCAGATTCTGTATTTAGCGAATTTTGTTTCGTTTAAATATGCCTGCTTGAGAGTCCTTTTGCTCGATAATTTCATACCTATCCCTTCGTAAAAGGAGTAGCTGGCAACTCAGGCAGATAGTGCGAGACGATGAACAAGGCTGCTGTTACTGTGATCTACGCAGTACCGGCTAGCTCGGTGTCATGCGCGGTTGGTTGCGTCTCTCTGCCCTACAATCATGGATTTTAGCCTCGGGTTGAGGAAATTTCTAGTAATCATGAATGAACATGCCTTCCGTTTACTTAGAAATTTCAACAAGATATCTCTTATACTTGTTCGGTGCGGGTTTACCGCACGGTAACAGAATTCTGTACGAATCTACCGCGGCATAGCACTATAATAATGCTCTCCTGCTTATGCAAAGCGCAGCCTTATTTAGGGAAGGAAGCAGGCTGAGTGAGGGAATGGATGAGTTTGCTGGGGACCATTTCCTCGATGGAGAAGCTTGTTTTCCCTGAATAAACAGCAATTCAGACCTCTACAATTTTTCCTCACGAAGAAATTGGAATAACATCAAAGATCTTGTAATAATTCTAATTTTCTCTCAACGCCTTGAGGATCACCTCGGGTGATAGCGAGAGGGTGCCAGACATCCGAACAGAGGAATAGATGTTCTGGCACATTGTCTGAAAGAATTGGAAGCCAAAATTGGTCGGCCTCTCCAGTTCCTCGAAGGATGAGTTTGGATCGAGTGGCCCAAATCATCTCGGATAATTTCTCAGCTCTCTCATAGCTCAAGAAGAGAGAATTAGTTATGGGCTTGGGCACGAAACGTAACGATCCTCAAGAGGTTCGTTAAACTAGTGCACGTCCTGCAGGTCTTCTCGATCGAAGGCAAAACAACTACTGACGTCTGAGTAATCCTCACTTAGAAGTATGTCGAAAGTGAGGAGAGACTGAGGGCGTCCTTTCGTTAAATTTTTTCGTAATATTGAAGACGAAGGAGCTTCCTCTTAAGTTGTTCCCTTATTCATGATCCTAGAGGATTAGCTTTAGTCACCACATGTTGGCCTCTAAGAGGTTGGATTCACAGAGGTCAGGTAATTCAGAGAATTGTCCAAAGACCCTTCCCGAGAGAATCGGTGTAATCTAACATCGTCACTTAGTGAAGTATCTAATATCTCTCCTCTCGGAGTCTGAAGGCGTTCAGACTATCGAGAAGCGATAAGATCTTCAAGACTATGGCAGTCTCTTGGCCAAGGCAAAGCAGTGCTGCCTATTTTCAGTGTTCAATCGCTGCGGGCCGTTTCTGGAGATAGTGAAGGGAAATGACTGTTCCTCCAACTCGACCTCTGTGAATTTCTTTATGGGTTCTATCTTTCCGTATGAAGTATGAGATAAGATAGAAGTCCTAAACTAGGTAGAATATGCAAATATGTTGTTGACGGCCTCTAGGCTCAGAGATTCGGTTCTGTCAAACAACAAAGCTTCACGATCTTTGAGGTCTGGGGAGATCTTGAAATTCTCTGGATCGCAGGTTCCGGCATGGAACTTAGACGTAGTCTGAGTTTCTGATGCCAAAAGCATTTCGAACCTATCCTTTCTGCGAACTTAATACACGTGACCAGAAAGGCTAACATTCTAACCGCTCTAGCCACGGCAAAGAGGGTTAGTGAGCTTTTAGCCATCATCAGAGGTTTTAGCTTTAAAGGACATAATGCGGTCTGTCCTCTAAGCCTTCCGTTCTTGATAAGAACGAAAACCTGTCTAACCCTTGACCCGAAGGCTTGGAGACCAAGGGTATGGCACAAATTATTGGGCAAGGGCATTAGAGAGTCCTGTGCCCTGTCGGGTCTCTCAAGTTTTATCTTGATAAAACTATAGAAAGTCGAGGTCAACGGACAATCTGCGGTGTTCCGTAAAAGACCAGACTAGTTCATGTCCAAGAACACCCTGGCATTATAGTCAAGGAGTTCTTTTAAGAAGTCTCATTCGTTATGTTTGCATAAAAGATTTGAGATTTTTTCTTAATATGAATGCTCAAGAGGTGAGGGCGCGGCCTCGGAAGCATTTCAACAGGGCATGACACTCAGTAACATCCTGAGTGCCACGCTTTAGCGAAGCAACTCTGTGTTCGCTTCACACTCCCGACGGGATGTGAAGACGACATTTGAGATCTGTAAGTCGCTAGGACCATACATATCCGTAGATATATTATTAGGGGCAGCAAGCAACACGAATCCTATCCTATAGAAAAGGGATAGGTGTGCTTTTAACTTTGAAGGGTTGGTCGCTTGAGGCGCGTTCCTTTTCTTTAGCCTAGAAGTTATGGAACTAACTTTGATAGGTTAGGTCAGGTGGTGGTTTTTAGCTTCGTTGCCCTCAGAAGTATGGTCATATGGTCTAGTCACATTGTGGTCACGCCCCCGTTGACAGATCATCTAGAGCGCACCAGCATTACAGGTCTCTACCTCGCTGGCAACTCTAGTAACGCAGAAGCAGACTTTGGTGACAGTAATCACGAAGTCGGCTATGCTAACAGGTGAGGAACCAAGATGTATATCATCGACTTAATTTAGTTTCCCAAAAATCCTATTCTGTCTCTTCCCACCATCCGAAGGTGGGATTCAGCTATATATATATCTGTCAGGTAAGTTTCATGAACAAAATGTTATTGTTATAATACAATTAAGTTTGTTCATACTTACCTGGCAGATATATATAATTAAAGTGCCCACCCACCTCCCCTCAGGAGACAGTGGCACTGATAAAATATGAATAGAAAATGGGAATAGTTCCTGATATCCGCCTCCCAGCGGCGGGAATGGGTACTACCACCTGGCCGCCCACTGCATGTGCCGCGAATTTTGAAATTCTGTCGGACTTCGGAGAATACAGCTATATATATATCTGCCAGGTAAGTATGAACAAACTTAATTGTATTATAACAATAACATTTTTGTACATGAACTTCCCTGCCAGATATATACTTAGCTTACGTCTCTGACGTCGTGACAAAAATTCAAAACTCGCGGCACACGCTACAGGTAGGTCAGGTGATCTATCTTACCCGCCGCTGGGTGGCGGGTGTAAGAACCAATCCCCCTTTCTTGTCAGATTTTTTTTATGTCGCCGGCTGGACAACACCTGTTGTTCAGTCCTTCCGATAGTTAGATTCTTTCTCGTTGCCGACGAATTGGATTTTGGTGAAGTACCCTTTGTCTGTTGGCTTGGCATACGCTATTTGGATTGTTTTTGGATTTATCTTTTGGATTTTTCTCTGGATTAATAATCATGGATGATTCTGAGGTTAAGAAACCTGCTTTATTTAGAGTTTGTTCAGTGAGTGACTGTAAAGTGAGGCTTCCAAAAGCTGCTTTGGATCCTCACTCCGTATGTATGGTATGTAGAGGGAATGAATGCTCTTTCGTTAACCCTTGTAAAGAGTGCGAGAGTTTGGATGAGGATGGTTTGAAGGCTCTATCTTCTTATTTAAGGAAGTTGGAGAAGGATAGGGCGCGCAAGGCTTCTTCAAGGAGCTCGAGTAGATCGAGAGTAAGTGAAATGGATGTTGAGAACCCTGTAGCAGAAGTAGTTCCTTCTCTAGTTGCAGCCCCTGCGCCCAGCTTTGAACCCGAAGATTCGTTTTCGGAGGTTGCTTCCGGGAGAGCCTCGATCAGGAGTAAGGAGAGCTTCGCTCGCTCTCTACAAGGTAAGAGTGACAGTGCAAGTGATCAGTGCAGTGCCCCTAGTGCAGTGGAGGGTGCGTCTGACCGGCTTACTAACGCTTCCAGGCCTAGACCTCTTCCAGACTCCCAGACCCAGTGGAGGAGGAAAGTCGAAAGCCGCAGGAAGGTTAGGGAGAACCCCCACAGGTCAGGCGTCCCCTCGGCAGATCCTGTTGCTCGTTCCCAGGCTGCCTTGGATCGAGCCAAGAAGGAGGTATTGCGCCAGTGTTTCTCGTCATCTTCGTTGCCTTCTCCTAAGTGTAGATGGAGCGCCTCGGAGTCGTCTCGCCCTCTCAAGAGGCCCTGGAAAGTACCTTGCGCCCTTCCTTCCAGCCCCGAATCCTTCGCGGAAGAGCCTGAAGTGGAACGCAAGAGAGCCAAGAGTTCTAAAGTTTACGCTTCTCCTGTTCGGTCCCGGACAACGTCTCCAGTAGAGGATTTCAAGAGATCTCCTGCGCTCATCTTGGCGGGTCTGCAGGCGCAGATTTCAGCATTAGCAGATTCTATTGCCGGGTCTTCTCATTGTCGGAAGGACGTCTCGCTTCTGGTGAAGAAGTCAAGGAACGTCTCTTCTGCTCGCTCTCCTCCTGCTAGAGAGGTTCTTGAGCCTCGTAGTAGGACGTCAGAATTGCAGGTTGAAGTTTGGAATCGCTCTCCGAGTAGGCTCTCCTCTCTCCCCAGCAAGTGTATTGAGCATGTCAGGCGCAAGGAGCCTGACAGGCGCTCTCCTCAAGATTTCCGCTCTTCTTTGGTTAAGCGTCAAGAGCTTGACAGTCGCCAAGAGCCTTGTACTCGTCAGGAGCGAAGGAGGATTTCTTCGCATGGTAGCCGCTCTCCTTTTGACAGGCGCTTGGAGCCTATACTCTGTTTTTTTTCATCTGTCCATCCGCCTGTGGTTTTATGTATGGTAACACTGCGTCCCGGGCTTTAGATAGTTACGCTATGTGTAAGTTTTGGGTAAATAAAATGATATCTGGGTGTACATTTGCAACTGAAAAGTGTTTCAATAATTTACTGTATGCGAATTACACCGTTAATATTCGAAACAGGATAATATTATTATCGTTGAATGCAACCATCTAAAGCCCGGGACGCAGTGTTACCATACAAAAACACCACAGGCGGATGGACAGAGGGAAAAAAACAGAGCATAGTAGGCGCCGTTCTCCAGTGGCTCTTCCCTCGCCAGGATTCCGTTTGCCCTTGGTCGAACGTACAGAAGTTTGTAGGCGCCAAGAGCCTAGTAGGTGCCATTGGAGGCAATCCTCTCCTTTTGATCGCTCCCGATTGGATAGGCGCATAGAGCCTTGTAAGCGCCTTGCTTCAGACAGGGACTCTTCCGTGGAAGTTTTTTCTCCCCGTGGCAGGCGCCAAGAGCCTGGCAGGGGTTTTGAGTCTGGCAGGCGCCAAGAGCCTGGCAGGCGTGTTGAGTCTGGCAGGCACCAAGAGCCTGACAGGCGCAGAGAGCCTGATAGGCGCTCTCCCTTGTCCAGGCGCTCATCTGTGGACATGGACTTTGCTTCCGACAGGCGCTCTCCTAGTAGGCGCTCTCCAAGTAGGCGCTCTCCAAGTAGGCGCTCTCTCGGTAGGCGCTCTCCCTGTAAGCGCTCTCCCAGTGGGCGCTCTCCATGTAGGTGCTCTCCCAGTGGACATTCTCCCAGTAGGCGCTCTCCGAGGAAAAGCTCTCCTCCTTGCAGTAGATCTTCCAAGCGTCATTCGTCTGAAGAGGATCTTGGGGAATCTGAGGAAGATTTGCCCAAGGATGCTTCAGTGTCGTCATACAAGAGACTGACCGACCTCCTCTTGCAAGATTTTGGGGAGTCTCTTTCAGCCGTTGGTCCTCCGTCACCTCCGTCCTTATTTTCGACGACTAATACATCGAAGAAGTCTTCAGTCGTCAAGATGAAACCGACAGTGTCGATGAAGAAGGCTCTCAAGAACTTCGACGATTGGTTGGTCTCGAAGGAGGAGAAGGGGAAGACCGTCTTTTCTTTTCCCCCGTCCAAACTTACGGGAAAGATGGGGTTCTGGTACGAGTCAGGAGAGCCCTTGGGTCTGACTCTTCCCTCTTCGGCAGACTCGGACTTCTCTTCGTTGGTTGATTCCGCACGTCGCTCGGCGCTTAATTCTGCGAAGACGACGTGGGGCATGAGTGAGTTAGATCACCTTCTGAAGAGGGAATGTTCTGGGTCTTAGATGTTTTAAACTTTCTTGACTGGACCCTTGGAGTCATGGCAAAGAGGACCCAAGATCAAGACTCTCTTTCACCTGAAGATCTTCACGCGGTGCTGTCTTGTATGGACAAGGCAGTTAGAGATGGATCCGGGGAGATAGCTTCCCTTTTTGGGGCAGGAGTAGTAAAGAAAAGGGCAGTTTTCTGCTCCTTTCTTACCAAGGCTGTTTCCCATGCGCAGAGAGCTTCCTTGTCATACTCTCAACTTTCTCCGCAGCTCCTCCCGAAGAAGATAATCAACGACATTTCCAGCTCATTGTCAGCAAAAGTGACACAGGATATGCTGGCTCGCTCAGCTAGGATCCCGAAAACTTCGTTCCAGCAGAAAACGAAGAAGGACAGTCAGAGTAGGCAGGAGCCCTTTCGAGGAGGCCCTTAGTCCCACACTTCTTCCTCCAGAGGTTTGAGACCCCCTAGAAGAGGAAGGACCTTCTCTCGGTCTATTAGGGCCAAGAAATAGCTCTCGTGTCCTCCAGACGACTGTGGGTGCCAGACTTCTGAATTTTGCAGACGTCTGGGCACAGAAGGGGGCAGACAACTGGTCCCTCGCTATCATCAAGAGGGGATACCTCATTCCCTTTATCTCGAGACCACCTTTGACCACCACACCAAGGGAGCTGGTGGCCAAATACAAAGACCCACTCATGAATCAAGCCCTCGCTCTAGCAGTAGAGCTTATGTTGGAGAAAGAGGCAATAGAGATGGTAGAGGACCCTCTTTCCGTGGGTTTCTACAACCGTCTGTTCCTTGTTCCCAAGAACTCAGGAGGATGGAGGCCGGTTCTGGACGTAAGCGTCCTGAACGTCTTTGTGAAGAAGAGGAAGTTCGCTATGGAGACGACTTCATCAGTCTTAGCAGCTCTTCGTCCCGGGGACTGGATGGTGTCACTGGACCTTCAGGACGCTTACTTCCACGTGCCAGTCCATCCTTCGTCACGCAAATTTCTGAGATTCATGTGGGGAGGGAACGTATTTTAGTTCAGGGCCCTATGCTTCGGCCTTTCCACAGCCCCCCAAGTCTTCACAGGGCTGATGAAGAACGTTGCTCAGTGGCTTCATCTCGAGGGAGTGAGGATTTCCCTCTACTTGGACGATTGGCTAATCAGGGCCAAGTCGAAGGAGAAATGTCTGGAGGACCTACGCTTAACGTTGAATTTAGCAGCTTCTCTGGGTTTGCTAGTGAATTTCGAGAAGTCACAGCTAAACCCCAGTCAAGATCGTATCTATCTGGGGATTTCGGTACGGCTTCTCAAGGTTTTTCAGGCGTATCCTTTCCCTCAGAGAGATAACCCGATGTTCAGAGAAGGTCGCAACCTTTCTAGAGAAAGATGTATGCACAGCGAGGGAGTGGATGAGTCTGTTGGGGACACTCTCCTCGCTGGAGCAATTCGTTTCTCTAGGGAGGTTGCCCCTCAGACCCCTTCAGTTCTTCCTGACGAGGAACTGGAACCGAAGATCTCAGGGTCTAGACTTTGCGTTCAAGATTTCGCAAGTGGTAAAGGAGGATCTCCGTTGGTGGCTAGACCCTCTCCTGTTCAAGGAAGGCCTTTCCTTGCACGTTCAGAACCCCAGCCTAGTGTTATATGCAGACGCGTCGGACATAGGTCGGGGAGCTACTCTCGGGTTGAGAGAAGTGTCAGGCACCTGGATGGGGGATCAGGTGTCCTGGCACATCAACAGGAAAGAGCTGACGGCGATTTGGTTCGCTCTCAAAGCCTTCGAACCCCTCGTAAAGGGAACGTCAGTTCAGATCAACTAGGACAACACCACAGCCCTGGCTTACATTCGGAAACAGGGGGGGACTCGCTCTTTCTCCCTGTACGAGACAGCGAGATCGCTCCTCCTGTGGTCGGAGGAAAGGAAGATAAGTCTCCTCACCAGGTTCGTACAGGGAGAAAGAAATGTCAGAGTGGATCTGCTAAGCAGAAGGAATCAAGTCCTTCCCTCAGAGTGGACTCTGCACTCGAACGTATGCCAGGAGCTGTGGAAGACGTGGGGCAGGCCCCATCTCGATCTCTTTGCGACCTCCAGGAAAGCGAGGATAGATCTATACTGCTCTCCTATTGCGGACCCAAGAGCAGTGTCAATAGATGCATTCCTGATGGATTGGAAAAACCTAGATCTTTACGCGTTCCCGCCTTTCAAGATTCTAGGGGAAACGCTAAGGAAGTTCGCAGCTTCAGAAGGAGCGAGGATGACCTTGATAGCTCCGTTCTGGCCCGCCCACGACTGGTTCACAGAGGTACTGGAATGGTTGGTGGATGTTCCAAGATCCCTACCACTAAGAGTCCATCTGCTCAAACAGCCCCACTTCGACAGGTTTCACAAGAACCTCCCCGCTCTCAGTCTGACTGGATTCAGACTATCAAGAGTCTCGTCAGAGCTAAGGGATTTTCAGCAAAGTCTGCAAGGGCTATTGCCAATGCACGTAGACCTTCCACCACCAGAGTCTACCAGTCGAAGTGGGATGTTTTTCGATGTTGGTGCAGGACTCATAAAGTTTCCTCCTCCAGTACCTCTGTGACTCAGATAGCAGATTTTCTTCTCTTCCTGAGAGAAAAATGTGGGTTAGTAGTCTCTACCATCAAGGGCTACAGGAGCATGCTTTCTTCAGCTTTTCGTCACAGAGGATTAAACATATCCGAAGATAAGGACCTCCATGATTTAATCAAATCGTTTGAGACGGTTAAAAGAACCTCTTGCTTAGTCCCTAGCTGGAATCTAGATGTCATACTGCTCTTCCTGAGGTCCTCAAGATTCGAACCTCCCCATACAGCTTCGTTCAGAGACCTCTCGATGAAGAGACTTTTTTCTCTGTGCGTTAGCTTCAGCGAAGAGAGTCAGCGAGCTGCAGGCTCTAGAAGGTGAGGTAGGTTTCCAAGGAGGCTCCGCGGTTTGCTCTTTTCTTCCGGCTTTCCTGGCCAAGAATGAAAACCCATATTCACCGTGGCCCAAGAGCTTCGAAATTAAAAGCTTATCCTCCTTAGTTGGGACAGAAGAGGAGAGATCTCTTTGCCCGGTGAGAAGCCTTAAATTTTATCTTCAGAGGAAGAGAAGACTTGGGGCTAATGCAAGCAATCTCTGGTGCTCGGTAAGGGACCCCAGTAGGCCCTTATCTAAAAATGCCCTCTCATTCTTTATCAGGAATGTTATTAGAGAAGCCCACACATCGTGCAATCAGGAACAGTTTAGTCTTCTGAAAGTCAAGGCGCACGAAGTAAGGGCCATCTCGACGTCTTTGGCTTTCAAGAAGTATATGTCATTGCAAAACCTCATGAAGGCCACTTTTTGGAGGTGTGAATCAGTCTTCTCCAATCACTACCTTAAAGACGTAACGATTACGTATGAAAAGTGCTTTGGGCTAGGCCCTTACGCATCGGCGGATTCAGTGCTGGGGCAGGGAGCTGAAACACATCCTTTTTAATCTTTTTCCCTGTTAGTTTTTGATATTGAGTTTTTTGGTTGTATGAAGGAGGTTGCAGGAGGCAGCTCCTTCTTTCGTATACTAATATTTGTAATTGGTTAGGTGATCGGTTGTGCTTGAGGCTCCTTGCATTTGGTAGTGATAGGCTCTGTCATGTAAGCTGGTTGATCCCCATTGACCAGACCCTGTTTGGATTCTGCCAAGTAAGTGGACTCAGTTCCCATTGGTAGACCCAAAGAGTTCTTCAGCTATAGGTCACGCCCTCACTGAAACTCTTTAGGCAACGCAGACTAATAGACAGTAACTATGAAGTCTTCTGCCTAAATCAGGTAAGAACCAAGAGTATATTTGTTCATACACGAAACAAACCTTCGGTCTTAACATTAGGATTTACTAGCGCCAAGCTGGAAACCGGTAGAATTAAAATTACACTTGTGAGATCCAGGGACTAATGGCATCTATACCAGGTCACGGGGCATGTATACCCAGAATGCCCACGGCTACCTGTGACCCATCAGTTATTTTCCTACCGCCTTTAAGATAAGACGTGTTACTGTCTATCTCATTTAAAGCCGGTTTTTCAGTTTGCCCGTTCTTTATCCATTTCATTTTTTATTTTTCATTCCTTTTCTTTCTCCAAGTGTGATCAGTGTGTGGTAAGAGTGTATACGTGGTATGATGGAGAATTTTGCCTCAACATCGGGATCGTCTACCGCTTCGAAGAGGAGACAAAGGAAATGCCCAGGAGTCCAGTGGGATTCCCTTGTTCTAGGTTCCTAACCTCGGTGTCGACGGATCCTCATCCAACGTGTAGTAGGTGCAGGGAAAACGTATGTACGGTTTCTAATCCGTGTTCTGTTTGTCGCGGTTGGTCGGTGGAACAGTGGAAGAAGTTCTATGGGAAAAGCCAATACAAAAGAAAGGGGGTGACGCCATCTTTGGATGACCAAACCTTACCGGCTTCTTTGTATCGGTAATAAACCAGGGCTGCTCCATATGTTTCTCCACCTGCTTTTGAATTGTCTCTATACCCCCGTTCGGTTGGTTTTCTCCTAGCGGTTCTGTATCGGAAACGTCAGGAGGGGCCTTGGGTAATTTTATGAATAATTTGCACTCTCCTTTGTTCCCAGCAAGTAGAGGGGGAGATCCGCCATCTTTGTTCCAGGCTCCTGCTACGCAAGCGCATAGGTTAGATGGTACGTGGTCAGCGCTAGGCCTACCAGGCGTACCAACCTTGGATGGTCTGCTTGCGCATTATATGACGTCACGGTTCCAGCAGGGTCCGGCAGCGCTGAATGTTCCTCATCCCCCGGGCTTGCAATTTATGGGAATTAATGCCGCTGCTTCTCCATCCCACTCAGTATTTACAGCGATGCAGAACGTGGGAGGTAATTTGGCAGCAAACGTGCGGTTACCAGCAGAAACCTCTCAGTCTCTCCCTACGAGAGCGATGACGTCACAACATACGTCACTCTGAGATGGCAGGCGTGATGACGTCACAGACCGATTCTCGGCCTTTTTTTCGCTGCACCCAGACGCTAATACGCCTTCTGATCCGTCAATGCAAACTGTAATGCAGAAGTTACAGGATATAGAGGAGAGAATGAATAAGAGAGACAAAAAAGAAAAAGTGTGATTCGCCTTCTTCGTCTTCTTCCTCTAGTTCGGCGTCATCGCTAAGTCCGATAACGTCACGGCGAGCGCCAGTCAAGCGTTGGAGGAGGATTCAGGAGTTCCTAGCGGATCCTCGGAGCCAAGAGGAGAAGAATCAATTCTTCCTCTCCTTCGGACGAAGACTGTCATTTCCAAGTCAGCAAGAAGGTCGGAAAATCAGTGGCTATTAAGCACAAGGTTGCCAGACGAAGCCGTTCGCAAGAGTCCGAACAAGCGAGAGAGGTGACGGCCGGCGAGCTAGCGGCCGAGGCGGAGTTGCCAGTTCGGATCGCAAAACTGCGATACCTCTGGTAAAATCGACGTTGGCGGCGAAAGGTGCAGCAGAGGATGGAATGCAGGTCCCAGTTTCGCCCGTAAGGCCGTTCAAAATACGTACGAAGGACGATAAGGCTCCTATTAAAAGTACAAAAAAAATAGAGAGTTGGCAACCTCGGCGGATACGTTCGTGGCAGGCAGTGTCCGTCTGGATAGAAGGCCGAGGCCGGGCTCGCCGACGCTCGAAAACGTTGCCAATGCTAATAAAGACGAACTTACCTCTGTCTTAAGGGAGCCTTCATCTTGGAGATCTAGACAGATTCTCGCTCTAGATCCGTGAGCAGAGAAAGAGTGAGACGTTCTCGTTCCCCTGCTGACTATCTGGATCGAGCCAACAGCGGCCAGCAAAGATCAAAGAGGCCGCGGCCGTAGGGGCAGGCGGCCGTGGAATTCCGGGCCGTCTGTCAGAAGATAGAGGCGAGACAACATCTCTCGTGACGGAGAGTGGTACACTAGAGCCGGAGGAAGGAGAAAACCAAGAGTTTCTGGCCTCGTATGCAGAGGTTATTGATTTGATTCGTCAATTCAATAGCCTTTCGGAGAAGACAGAAACACCGGCCAGTATGCTTCCTCCTGGAATTGACATGGCATTTGGACTAAAGAGGGATACCAAGGTGTCATATGAATTGCCTTGTTCGAGTCATGCGGAAATCGGTCTTGCAACACGTAAACGCAAAGATTGCAGGGAGGGATAATTCCTTAAGATCTAATAGATCATTTAAATTATTCCTTCTCCAATGATAAAGCAAAGGAAATATTATACGACACCGAAGGTCCCTTTGCTGTCTAGACAAATGAACCCTAATGTTTGTAAGGTTAAGGCCTGGATTAACCTTGGATCAGGTTAAAATGGAGTGCCCTTCGATGACGTACCAAGAGGCTGCCACGTTAGAAGCAACAGCTTCTTCTGTCTTTCAGGCTGCGTCCTGGTTAGACCTTTGGTCAACAGCAGTGGCGAAAATTGCATCCTCGGAAGCAACAAGGAAAGTAGTAGATGAACCATTGTTCATTAGATTACTACAGTCAGGGTCCAAGGCGATTGCGTACCTGACAAACGTAAGTGCCAATGTTTGGGCAAATATCCTGCTAATGAGGAGAGATGCAGCATTGGCTAGACTAAGCCGCAATGTGGATTTGGATTCCCTGTTAGCAATGAGGAATGGGGATATCTTGGAATCGCAACTACTGTTGCCAGAGGTCATACTGGAAGAAGCGATAGATAGAAGAAGGATGGACACTAACGATAGGTTGGTGCAACAGGCAGTTAGGAAAACCTCTAACAGTCAAACTATTCCTTTGGAGGGAAGACAACAGCAGATGTCTCGAAAGAAACCAGTGAGACATAGCATCCCTAATAGAGTCACAAGACCCTCTTCCCCAAAGAGGATAAACTCATCGGCCCTTTCACAATAGAAACAACCGAGGAGGGGCAATAGGGGAAGGGGGAGAGGCTCAAGAAGATAGGGATGGGCGCCTCCCATCACGCGGCCACACCAGTGGGGGTTGCCTGGCAAATCACTGGAAGGTGTGGCAGGAACTAGGGGCAGAGCAGTGGGTGGTGGATGTTCTCAGGATCGGGTATTTGATTCCGTTCGAGGTAACCCCCGCCCCTGACAGATCAAACCATTACCCCACGTCACTTATGCCCACAAATCTCAGAAGGCCACATTCTGCAGGACGTAGTGAGAAGATGATGGGAAAAGGAGCTGTGCAACAAGTATGCATTCCGACAAAAGGCTTCTACAGCAGGATTTTCCTGGTACCCAAAGCCAACTGGGAGTGGAGGACAGTAATAGACCTGTCAACGCTGAATCTGTTTATAAGAAAAAACCAAGTTTTCAAGATGGAAACTCCGAAAACGGTTCTACAAGCAGTCAGAATCGGAGACTTTATGCTGACAGTCGATCTAAAGGACGCATACTTTCAGATACAGTCCGGATCAGTCTTCAAGGAAATTTCTCCGCTTCAGTCTTGCAGGGAAAGCTTTCGAGTTCAAGGTCCTGTGCTTCGGATTGACAACGTCTCCTCAAGTTTTTACAAGAGTGTTCACCTCGTGTCGGCATGGGCGCACGCTCAGGGGATCAGGCTGATAAGATATCTGGACGATTGGCTGGTGATAGCAAAGTCCAGGGAGAAATTACTCAGGGACAGGGCGGCCCTCCTGCAGCTTTGTCACAGCCTAGGTATTGTGGTGAATCAGCAGAAGTCGCAGCTGGATCCAAGTCAACGTTTGGAATATCTGGGAATGGTGATAGACACAACACAAGCCAAAAGTATTCCCGACAGACCAAAGAGTACAGAAATGCAAACAAGTGGTGAATGCCTTTCTGGGAAAGCAGACACAGCCAGCAAGACAGTGGCAGGTGGTGCTGGGAATCCTAACCTCCCTGGAGAAGCTAGTACCACAAGGAAGGCTACACCTTCGGTCCCTACAATGGAGGATGAAGGAGTTTTGGTCACCAACAGTAGATCACCCGTACGAGGCAAATTCCCTTGTTCGGGCAGAAGTGAGGAAAGACTTGCCTGTGGTGGCGGGTGGACGACGACAATCTGACAGTGGGTGTCCCCCTTCAACAATCCTCCCCAGACCTCTTGCTGTTCTCGGATGCATCACTAGAGGCTGGGGAGCCCATATGGAGGAGTTGATGGTGTCAGCAAAATGGAGTTGCAAGGACAGAGAACTCCATATAAACTGCTGGAGTTGAAAGCAGCTTTCTGGCTCTACAAGAATTCAGGGAGAGAGTAAAGGGACACTCGGTGGTATTGATGTCAGACAACACCACAGTAGTAGCTTATATAAACAAGCAAGGAGGCCTAGTTTCTCGGCAGTTTACATGTGATGACAGTTCAACTTCACCAGTGGGCTATAGAGAACCTGGTAGACATCAAGGCCAGGTATATTCCGGGAAAAAGAAACATAGTGGCCGACAAGTTGAGCCGCAGGGATCAGATTCTGGGAACGGAGTGGTCCCTACACCAACAGGTAGTGGACAGGATGCTCATGTTGTGGGAAGGACCGATCATAGACCTATTCGCAACCAGGTACAACAAAAAGTTGGAAGTGTATTGTTCAGTAGTCCCGGACGCAGAGGCAGCAGCAGAAGATGCGCTACAACACCCCTGGGACAATCTGGACGTGTACGCATTTCCTCCATTTTGTCTAATCCGTCAGGTTCTGAACAGGATAATGCGGTCTCAGAACCTCAAGATGACCCTGGTAGCCCCGTTATGGCCGAAAGCAGAGTGGTTTCCAGACCTACTGGAACTCCTAGTAGATGTGCCAAGAGAGTTACCTCCATGGAGCAACCTTCTGTGTCAGCCTCACGTGGAGAGGTACCACCAGTCGGTGAAGTCCCTATCGCTTCACGGGTGGAGACTGTCAAGTATCTCCTCCGAGAGCGAGGGTTTTTCGCAGAAAGCAGCACTCAGATGGCAGGTAATATCAGAAAATCATCTGCGACAGTTAATTACCAAGGGAAGTGGTCAGCATACTGTGATTGGTGTCGTAGGGGGAACGTGTCTCCACTCGGTTACCACTATTCAGCAGTTAGCAGACTTTCTGATATATCTCAGAACAGAAAAACATATGTCTGTATCTGCAGTGAAGGGGTACAGGGCTGCTCTAGCCTCAGTCTTACGAATGAAAGGAGTGGACATATCGTCTTCACTGGGAGTTGGCCATGCTGATGAGGAGCTTTGAACAGTCATGCCCACCAAAGGAGCTAAAAACCCCAGATTGGGATCTGACCAAGGTACTGAGTAGTCTGACAAAACCCCCTTACGAACCACTAAGGCAGTCCACGGATAGGAGCCTGACCCTGAAGACAGTCTTCTTATTGGCCCTGGCTTCAACCAAAAGGGTGGGGGAGCTACATGGCCTCTCATATCTATAAAGCACTTCGAGAGGTTGGAGATCAATGGTGTGTGAGTTTGTCCCAGAATTCGGTAGGCAAAGACCCAAAATCCAACAATAGTAGACGGCAGATTCGACTCCTTTACCATACCTTCCTTGGCAGACTTTGTAGACAACGACAAAGCTGAAATGCTCCTGTGCCCCGTCAGGGCACTAAGGGAGTACTTAAAGAGAACAAGGCACCTCAGGCCGGGGTGCCAGAGGTTGTTCGTTAGTACAGGACGGAACAAGAAGGAAGTGTCCAAGAATACAATATCATTTTGGCTAAGGGAGACAATCAGAAATGCTTATACTGCAGAAGACAGAGGGTCAGATAGCCAGGTGGGAGCTAGAGCTCATGACATCAGGGGTGTGAGTGCTTCCCTAGCATTTAAGAAGAACATGTCTGTGGATAAAATTCTGAAAGCTGGCGTGTGGAAGCGCCAAACAACTTTCACCTCATTTTATTTGAAAGATGTTGCCCCATAGATCCTTGGACACCTTTTCCTTGGGTCCAGTGGTGGCGGCCCAACAAGTGATATAGTTCATCCAGTGCCCCTGGCGGGTCAGTTTGCGTCTAGTCTAAGATGAAGGTATGAAAGTAGAATGAATGGGATGACTGGTTCCCTTTGTTGGGGAGTTACTACTTTCTTCCTAAGCGCCTTTAACTAACGGGCAATATGAAGGAGAGTAACCGTCATGGTGCTGGAACGGACTAGATGCAGGTGAGAATGGTCATCCATACTGTGAAGCTATCTTAGCTGATGATATACTTTTCAGTAGCAACACACCCCTCTGGATAATAAGGAAAGAGGGGTGAAGGTGGATCCAGTCGCAAGGGACAGAGTCAAACAGTAGAATGGTATCTACACCCAGTGGGACGGAAACCAATAGATCCGCTTATATCTTTGGTCCTAGGTTCATTGTCCATTCTCCTAGAATTTCCCTATATATTCGGAAATGGATAAGGTGGCAAACTTCCAGTCAGTTGTAGAGACTTACCTCCCTCCAATAGTAAGTCTATCCTAATGTTAAGACCGAAGGTTTGTTTCGTGTATGAACAAATACCAAATTTGTAACTAATTTGTATTTTTCATAACTAACAAACCTGAGGTCTTAACAGTTAAAGGCCCACCTCGAACCACCCCTCTAGCAGTCTAAACTGGGTTAGAAATATAACTGATGGGTCACAGGTAGCCGTGGGCATTCTGGGTATACATGCCCCGTGACCTGGTATAGATGCCATTAGTCCCTGGATCTCACAAGTGTAATTTTAATTCTACCGGTTTCCAGCTTGGCGCTAGTAAATCCTAATGTTAAGACCTCAGGTTTGTTAGTTATGAAAAATACAAATTAGTTACAAATTTGGTATTTTTATTCCTTTAACATGTGTTCTCCCCACTTTCTAGGTGAGTATATTTCTCTTTCCCTCCACCAAGGGTGTCAATCAGCAAAGTATATATCTGGCAGGGAAGTTCATGTACAAAAATGATATTTCTGGGCTCAGCTCGTGTCGGCCTATGAAAGTATCCTTAATATAATTCTTTCTAGGCAAAATTAATCTAAAATTACCAGAGAAAAAACAAAATTAAGAAAATGTCAGTAAAAACTGACTCGCTCACTCTATAAAAGAAGTGTCGGTATGAGAATAGGGGCGAGTGGGATCACTACCACGAGTCATTCACCATTTAGACCTTCCAATCTAAAATCCCCACCAGAGAGAGCTGATACTAACGGGTGATGCGGCCGCTACTACTACTACTACTGACGCCACGGACAGCAGCGCCCCTAGCGGTCATCCTTAATTATTAGACGGTACACGTTGTACACTTTTTCTTTCGTGCCGTGTTATCTTTGAATTTATCTCCTTATTCACCATGGAACGTGCTGCCATCGCATCGGCTAAGTTAAGTGCCTCATAAGTAGTATTTTACTGTATTTTAGTCTTCCAGGGACCAGTATTTTCCTTCTAATAGGTCATATACGGTCTCCCGGTTGACTCGTGGCGGCTCCATGCCGCCTCATGTTAAGAATTCCCGGTCTTCCATACTGGGACTTCTTATACTTATGGGCTTTCTATATCACGTTCATCGTTTTTTACATCGTTTTTATAGCTAGGACAGCCCTTTTACCATTTCTCTTAGTTTGGTATTTAGGGCTATTCTGTGTTTCTGGCCCAGCATCCCGGCTCTTGCTCTTCATCGGCTATCGCTGGCTCCGAGTAGTCAACTGTTCCTCGGAACAGTTTGCCTCCTCCTGGGCTTCTTTTTCTTTTGCTAAAAGTGTCTTTTCCCTCTTTTACGATGTATTTTTAGTTTTATTTAGGGTGTTAGGCTAGCCTAGGTGCATGTCCCATGTGTTGGTACAGTCTGGTTCACGTGGCCCTTCCACGGTTGTGTTGCTATCGCGGCTTAGGCCACTTGCGGTCACGTGTTCCATAGCACCTTACCCTTCCCCTTCCCTCCCTACCAGGTATAGGGAGGGGTCTGGGGGACTCCTTGGTTACCATGACACCACAGTAGCCTTCCTCCCTCTTTCTCTGAGGAGGCCAGGAGCTCCCTCCCAGCTGGGGTATAGGGCGACCACTTGTCTCGGGTACCGGGTCACCGAGCGGGTAGTTGTTGAGACGGGGGGGGGGTGGGGATGAGTAGGCCACCCCCCCCCTCTCTCTCTCCCGCCGCGTTATGCCGGGAACCCCCAACCCCCCCCCCCATTGCTCAGTCCCACCTTTCCCCCTACTGTAACGAACGGAGCCTCCGCTGCAGCCGGGGCCCCTTTGGTTATAGTTCGCCTGGCTCCGCCAGTCGGGCGGGGTGGTCAATACTTAGTGGTCTGTTGCTTGCCTACTATATCCTGCCTTTTTTCCCGCTACCGGAGGAGAGCTTGCTTCATACCCGGGCACTCTTTAGTAGTAGCAAGGGGAGGGGAAAAGATTTATATATAATTTCGTTATAAATATAATGATATCCCCATAATTTTACGGTGAAATTTTATTTAACTAACTGTGTGTATACCATCTCCGTCGTTCTCCGTCGTGGTTCATGGCTCACCACCACACCTGGTTGGATATTCTCTCTTGTCTCCGGCGTAGCCTTAAGACAACTCCAACCGCTTAGTTACCACACGTATTATGGCGGGGCTCTGGTTTAATCTAACTTCACGCTCCGGCATGCAGCGGAGCAATTGTTAGGCTGTAAGTGTTCTCCTGATACTTATGTATCTTTCCACTTACAGGCTACCAACTGTCAGGTCCTGTGTAACGCGACGCTGTACGACCCCTGCGCCCACGATGAGTGCAGGACTCACGCCCCGTGTGCCACGACCCCACAACTCTATGATCGTCTGGCACCCAGAAGCCTGCACCATTTTGCTATGACCTTGTCAGTCAGCTCTGGGTGGGGGGGTAAGTCGATTTTAGACTTCGTTTATCGTAGTTACTAATAACACTTAGTCATAAGCTTGTTAACCCCGTCCCCGCCACTAGAAGCTTCATTTCGCCTTCTCTTTCAGGCTGCCGCCGTGAAGGAAGTCGCCCTAGCAACCCTGAAGGCTTGTTTGTGGGCGGCTTCGGGAAGAACGCCGCCAAGGGCCAGCCGTACATCTTAGATAAGAAGCTGGCCGTTCAGATCTTCCCCGGCGGCAAATCAACAGGCTACGTTTGATCCTATCTCGGCAGCCCCTCTCATCGCTTCCATACAGCAAGAGGTGCAGCAGTCGTTCGGGTCCGCGGCCACGCAGGAGCCGGTCCCAGAACGTCGCAACTTTGGACCTGAACATAGAACCTATGGCGGTAGGGGCGGAGGATTTGTTGGTTGAGGTAGGTGTGTCGGGCGCCCAAGGTCTTTCCTTGGGCGCTCCTGGATCTTCTGTCCCTTCTACTGCTTCTTTTCAAGCTGTGACGGAATCTGAGATCCCTGCCCGCTCTCCCGCTCTCTCTGTACCCCCAAAGGTGAAGGGACAGAGAGAACAGAAGACCCTCCACAAGACGACTTTTCTAAGAAGTCGTCGTCGTCTTCTTCAGCAAAGAAGTCTTCGACTTCCTATGCTGACGCGGTGAAGGCTAAGCCGAGCTCTTCGTACTCCAAGAGCTCTAGAAGCAAGGCTTCTAAGGAGAAGGCTCGCGCTCCAGTCGAGCCAATGCCTTCTCCGGCCTTCACCCGCAATCCACTCCAGGCAACGCCGGTGGTTGGAGTAGCGGGACCGAGCTCCTTTGATCCCACTGCCTTTTCAGCAGTGGTGATGCAACAGGTGGAGAGATGGTCGGCTCGCAGGTCTCCGCCCTTGGAACCAGGTTTGAACAGATGTTTGCACAACTGTCAAACACCCTCAGTCAGTCGGGCCAGTCCATTCAAGATCTCTCTAACCAGAGTTAGAGAGAATGAGGACCGAGTAGCTGGGCTGTCTCAGACTCCTCAACCAATCTCCCCAGTAGCAGGTACTGGCATTCTCCAGCTACCTCCATATGAGTCGCTACCAGCCTTCTCCATGGATAATCCATGGAGAGTGGCCGCTTACGCTCCATTCAAGGACGGTATGATCTCTGTCCCGGAGTGTGGAACTCGAAGGATTGAGGACTTCGAGTTTTATCCTCCGGGATTAACTCAGCCTTTCATTGGATATGCTAGGCTGACAGTGGCGGGCCCTCACTAGGGAGGACAAGATTTCCCGAGAAAACGTGCTATATAGTAGAGAGCACGCACAGCGGGAATGGGTTCACTGCTTGGAGGACTGGGAGTGTACCAACACTAAGCTCCAGGCTTTCAAGAGTCCTTTCACTATTTTTGCGACGGAGGAGGAGGGGCTTCTCTTCGTTCGCTACCAAAATAGTGGAAGCGACTCTTCAGGCAGTCTTCAAGGATGAGCCCATGCCACAGCTGAGGGAAGCTGATTCTACTTCTCCGCTCTTTCCAGCCTTTGGGGAATTGTGGGAGAACTTGCCTGCCACATTCACGATTGGTAGCTTAAACCAGACTGCGCAATGGACCAGTTTGGCGAAAAGCTTCCAAGGCTGCCTGATACTTTGATTCAGGCGGAGTTTCGATGCTCGAACTAGGTTTGGGAGGGGTCCCTCACTCAATGATTATCACTGAAATGGCGGCACTATCGTATGGCACAGAACCGCTATCAAGATTCTGGCCAAGTCTCAGCTTTAAACAGTTCAGACGGATGCTTTCGACTTCTTCCAAGCTAGGAGGAACTGCCGAAAGCATGTTCTGCAGGAGTGCACTATTAGGCACGAACCTAATAGACTCCTGGCTTCCAGCATGTGGGGGGCGGACCTCTTCCCAGAGTCCGCTGTGAATGAGGTGCACCACGAGGCTGCTAGGCTCAACCAGAGCCTTAGGGCTAGGTGGGGCATCTCTTCTAAGAGGAAGCAAGAATCCGCCCCTGCTGCTGGTAAGAAATTCAAGAAGTCTGGTAGAAGGTTCCAGCCTTACCAGAAACATCAGCAGCAACAGCAGTTCGTTCAGGCCGTCCCAGTTACCCAACAGGGACAACCATCGACTTCGAAACAGGCCCAACCCATCCTCCTGTTGTCCCCTCAATCGCAACCCTCAACCTCCTACGCAGTCTCGCCGGCCTTCAACTCTATGTATGAAGGTCAAGCTTACCCAGCCTTTAATAGGCTTTCGAGAGGTAGCAGGGCGAGAGGCCACTTTCGCCAGCGTGGCACAGGGAGAGCGGCAAGGGGAAGGCAATTCAGAGGAGGGCGCGGAGGTCAACCCGCCCAACAACAGTGAGGCTCCCCAGGTAGGAGGGAGGCTGTTCCTCTTCCGTCACAGGTGGGGGTTCAGCAAATGGGCACAGAGCATCGTGTCCAAGGGATTGGGTTGGAGTGGATCAAAGATCCTCCTCCAACCAAATCATTTTATCAGGAACCATCAAAGGAATTGACAGATTATGCGGAGGAACTCCTTCAGAAAGGAGCTATTGCGAGAGTCAAATATCTAAAATTTCAAGGTCGCTTATTCAGCGTGCCAAAGAAAGGCTCAACAAAAAGAAGGGTAATCTTAGACTTGTCAAAGCTAAACTCTTTCATTCGTTGCGACAAGTTCAAAATGCTTACCATCTCGCAAGTAAGGACCTTACTTCCCCCGTGGGGCCAGTCACATGCTCCATCGATCTTACAGACGCATACTATCATATCCCTATAGCCAGGCACTTCCGCCCATTCCTAGGCTTCAAACTAGGAAATCAGACATTCTCATTCAAAGTGATGCCCTTCGGTCTGAATGTAGCCCCCAGGGTATTCACGAAAATAGCAGAAGTGGTAGTTCAACAATTGAGAACTCAAGGGATAATGGTAGCAGCATACCTCGACGATTGGTTGATCTGGGCACCAACGGTCGAGGAATGTCTCAAAGCCACAAAAAAGGTAGTTCAATTTCTGGAACATCTGGGGTTCCAGATAAACAAGACGAAATCCAGACTTACTCCAGAGTCTCGTTTTCAGTGGCTAGGAATCCAATGGGATTTGTCTTCCCACAATCTGTCAATTCCGGTGGTCAAAAGGAAAGAAATAGCCAAGTCTGTGAAACAATTTCTCAAATGCAAACAAACATCAAGGAGAAACCAGGAAAGAATCCTAGGTTCTCTTCAGTTTGCCTCAGTGACAGACATTCTCCTGAAAGCAAGGCTGAAAGATATAAACCGAGTTTGGCGATCGAGAGCAAACGCCAAATCTCGAGACAAGTTTGTCAGTAATTCCACAGATCCTTCGCAATCAGCTCCGTCCATGGACAAAAGTGAAGAACCTGGCCAAACTAGTACCCCTTCAATATCCCCTTCCAGTGTTAACCATTCACACGGATGCCTCCCTGTCCGGGTGGGGGGGATATTGGATATTCTCAATTCAAGCAAGTTCAGGGGACTTGGTCAGTTCAGTTCCGCCAGCTTCACATAAACGTCTTGGAAGCAATGGCAGTATTTCTTACCCTGAAGAGACTTCTTCCCCCGAAAAAGTCTCATCTAAGACTGGTTTTGGACAGTGCAGTGGTAGTTCATTGCATCAACAGAGGAGGGTCCAAATCCAAACATGTGAACCATGTCATGATAGCCATCTTTGCACTAGCAGACAAACACAAATGGCATCTGTCCGCCACTCACCTGGCGGGGGTAAGAAATGTGATAGCAGGACGCGTTTGTCCCGGTCGTCCCTCTGGAATCAGAATGGTCCCTGGACGACGGGTCATTCCAGTGGATAGCCGGAGAGTCCCAGGTCTTCAAGTGATCTCTTCGCCTCACAAGCGAACCACAAGCTCCCTTGCTATGTGGCCCCCAACCTGGACCCTCTGGCTTATGCCACGGACGCCCTGTCGTTAGATTGGAATCAGTGGAGAAAAATTTATGTCTTTCCTCCAGTGAATCTTCTTTTGAAAGTCTTGAGCAAGCTGAGGACTTTCAAGGGACTAGTAGCTCTGATTGCTCCAGACTGGCCCAAGAGCAACTGGTATCCTCTGCTTCTGGAATTGGGTCTCCGACCTCAACGGATTCCCAATCCCAAGCTGTCGCAATCAGTACAAATGAGGACTGTGTTCGCTTCCTCAGGAATTCTTCAGACCCTAAAACTTTATGGACTTCATGAAAGTTTGCGGCTAACAAAGATGCTAACATTGATCCACAAAACATCCTCTTCCTAGAATCAGATAAGAGAGAGTCAACTATTAGACAATATGACTCAGCTGTTAAAAAATTAGCATCCTTCCTGAAAGAATCAAACACTACAACCATGACAGTTAACTTAGCTATATCCTTTTTCAGATCCTTGTTTTTTTTTTTGAAAAAGGTTTAGCAGCTAGCACTATTACTACTCATAAATCGGCTTTGAGGAAGATCTTTCAGTTGGGTTTCCAGATAGACCTAACAGAATCTTACTTTACGTCTATTCCTAAAGCCTGTGCTAGACTTAGACCTTCTCAAAGGCCTACTGCAGTCTCATGGTTCTTAAATGATGTCCTCAAACTAGCCTCAGATACTGACAACTCGTCTTGTACATTCATAATGCTTCTTAGAAAGACGTTATTCTTATTAAGCCTAGCTTCAGGAGCTAGAATTTCAGAACTGTCGGCTCTATCTAGAGATGCGGGTTATGTGGAATTCCTCCCTTCAGGAGAAGTTCTGCTTGCTCCGGATCGTAGTTTTTGGCTAAAAATGAGGATCCTCTTGCAAGGTGGGCTCCTTGGAAAGTCATCCCACTTCCGCAAGATCCTTCTTTCTGCCCAGTATCAACTTTAAGAGCCTTTCTATCTTGCACATCCTCAAGATCCTCAGGTTCTCTCTTTATGAGAGAAAAAGGTGGTACTTTATCAGTAAAAGGAATTAGACAACAGATCCTTTACTTCATTAAACAAGCCAATCCTGATTCATTTCCAAAAGCACATGACATCAGAGGAGTAGCCACCTCAATTAACTACTTTCAGCATATGAACTTTGAGGATCTTAAAAAGTATACTGGATGGAAATCTCCGACAGTCTTTAAACGTCACTACCTAAAGTCTTGGAATCTTTTTAAAATTTTCTGCAGTAGCAGCGGGGGGAAACATTGTTTCCCATGATAAACCTGTATAGTAGTCATAGTATAGATCCAGGTCTCCTTTCTACCTACCTCGTCCAACATGCCTCACCCTATCGCCATGCTACTCGGATACTCTAGCCTTAGCCGCTGAGATCATATTGGTGGATTGTCCCTTATTTTTTTGCTAGGGACATCCACACTATGTACTTATAATGTACTTCAGTGTCCCTACCCTTTATTTTTTTATGCTAGGGTAGGACACAAGTTTTGTATATTATGTAAATACCCTTACTTAAGTGAAACTATTTTGTTAATTTGCATTGCATTACTGGATATTACTATGTTTAATATAAGTTAATTTTAAGTACTTTATATTGTTTGCTTTCTTTATCATGTCATTGTTTAGGATAAGTTAGCTTTAAGTACTTAGTTTGTATTCTGTAATATACCTAATTCACTTATATTATATACCTCTTTTTTTACAACTGATTTTCATTTGTCCTTATTCCCATCTTGTCTGTTTCTCTGGTACTCTTTCATAGGCCGACACGAGCTGAGCCCAGAAAAGGGATTTTGACGTAGGAAAAATCTATTTCTGGGTGATTGGCTCGTGTCGCCCTATGAAACCCACCCTGTCTTTGTTTACCCACCCTGCAGGACAAGATGTTCATAGATTAAGGATGACCGCTAGGGGCGCTGCTGTCCGTGGCGTCAGTAGTAGTAGTAGTAGCGGCCGCATCACCCGTTAGTATCAGCTCTCTCTGGTGGGGATTTTAGATTGGAAGGTCTAAATGGTGAATGACTCGTGGTAGTGATCCCACTCGCCCCTATTCTCATACCGACACTTCTTTTATAGAGTGAGCGAGTCAGTTTTACTGACATTTTCTTAATTTTGTTTTTCTCTGGTAATTTTAATTTTAGATTAATTTTGCCTAGAAAGAATGATATTAAGGATACTTTCATAGGGCGACACGAGCCAATCACCCAGAAATAGATTTTTCCTACGTCAAAATCCCTTTGTTAGTATACAATAAAGTTTTGTACATACTTACCTGGCAGATATATACGATTGATGGCCCGCCCAGCCTCCCCTCAGGAGACAGGTGGAAGAAAAAATCTGACAAGAAAGGGGGATTGGTTCTTACACCCGCCACCCAGCGGCGGGTAAGATAGATCACCTGACCTACCTGTAGCGTGTGCCGCGAGTTTTGAATTTTCTGTCGTGACGTCAGAGACGTAAGCTAAGTATATATCTGCCAGGTAAGTATGTACAAAACTTTATTGTATACTAACAATATCATAATAAAGCTAAATTGACCTATAAACAATGAAATACTAAAACAGTTTGGACCATTCAATACCTAACTTAATACGTACTGCTAATTACCTGTAAATAAAGGGTATTAGTGTACATGGTATACAAGAAATACTGTACGTATGTAGTAAAATGTGGAAGCTTACCTTTCGAGTGAGGCCATCTCCGAAAGTGGCGACAGAGGAGGAGGACAAACGGCAGATACGAACGTACGTACGTACACTTAACTTTACGAAACGCATAAAAAATGTAAGGAAAACTAAACTAAAATTTACAAAACACATTAACAAAACTGTAACGCTTAACTTTACAAAAAACTAAAACTAAAAAAGAAATTTGTCTTTTTATTTTTTATTTTTGTTTACTTTTTTATACTTTGTTGTTTTTTTATTTTTTTTATATAAAATTTCAACTTTATCACCACTTTCAACTTTCTGATTTTTAGTATCAATTGGTTCTTCCTTTTTACTTACTCTTGCTAATACTAAAGGCCTCTTTAAAAAATAACTATCCAAGGAAGATTGCTTCTGCCTTCTTTTCACAATGTTCCTGAAACAACTTAGGCAAGCCTCATCGAACTGCGCAAGCATACACCCTGTGTGAGCTTTTTCGGGGTGTCTTTTTTCTACAAACGATTGCACTTTATGAAAAGCGGCTAGAACATCCTTAATTTCTGCCGTTGTCATAGGGTTGTCCTCCTCCTCCTCGCCGCTGCTAGAGAACTCCTCTTAAACGACGTTATGTTGCATGGCCTCCAACTCCTTCAGGTCATCCGTCGCATGCTCCTCTTGGTGCTCCTCGAGAAGGTCGTTGATGTCGTCCTAGTCGACGACCAGCCCCATGGACTTGCCAAGTGCAACGATCTCGTCAAGATCTGGTTCCAAAACAGTTTCAGGATTGTCAATTGTTTCTGAATCTGCAGCACCAGCTTTGCCCACATCGAATCCCTCGAAGTCTCGTGTGGATACGCATCGGGCCAGAGTTTCCTCCACGAGGAATTCAAGGTTCGCCTCAAAACCTCCTGCCAAGCTTGGTCGATGAGTCGGATGCATATGATGATGTCGAAATGCTCCTTCCAAAATTCACGCAAGGTGAGGTTTGTGGTATTGGTGATGTCGAAACATCTCTTGAAAAGATGTTTTGTATATAGCTTCTTGAAGATTGATATCACTTGCTGGTCCATGGGCTGGAGGAGAGGGGTGGTGTTAGGCGGAAGATAAAGAATCTTGATGAAGAAATACTCTGCTAGGATATCTTCCTCGAGGCCAGGAGGGTGGGGAGGGGCATTGTCCAACACCAGCAGACATTTCAGAGGGAGGCGCTTCTCTTCCAAGAATTTCTTCACTGTCGGCCCGAAACACAGATTTACCTACTCCGTGAACAAAAGCCTCGTTACCCAGGCTTTCGCATTAGCCCTCCACATCACTGGAAGCTTCTCCTTAAGCACTTTGTGGGCCTTTGAAGGCTCAAGGAGTCTTGGAATGATACACCAGTAGGGGCTTCACCTTGCAATCCCCACTGGCGTTTGAACAAAGTGCGAGCGTAAGCCTGTCTTTCATAGGCTTATGCCCGGGTAGCTTCTTCTCTTCCTCCATGATGTACGTCCGATGAGGCATTTTTTTTCCAAAAAAGGCCAGTCTCATCACAGTTGAAGACTTGCTGAGAACTGTAGCCTTCCTTGGTCATCAGCTGGTCGAACGTCTTAATAAAGGCTTCGGCCGCTTTCGTGTCCGAGCTGGCAGCCTCCCCATGCCGCACCACCGAATGGATGCCAGTCCGTTTACGGAATTTCTCGAACCACCCATGCGAAGCTTTGAACTCTAGGGTTGGCGTTGATGTCCCTTCTCCTCCATCATCTTCCGCCTGGGCAATCAAATCGCTGAAAATAGCACTGGCCTTGTGGGAGATTGCCGTCTCCGTTATCGTATCGCCAGCGATTTCTTTGTCTTTTATCCAGACAAGAAGCAGCCGTTCCATCTCGTCGTGCACGTGGGTCCTTTTGCTGGACAAAATAGTGATGCCCTTGGAAGGTGTAGCTGCTTTGATGACATCCTTCTGCTTAAGGATGGTGCCTATTGTCGACGGATTTCGGCCGCATTCCTTGGCGATCACACTCAATCACATACCAGCTTCATACTTCTTGATAATCTCCATCTTTGTCTCCAAAGAGAGCATTCGCTTCTTTCCGTGAATTTCAACTTTCTTGGGACCCATGACTATGTTATACTGTACGTATTTTACGTATAAGTAGATTAAAGTTTTCACACAACACGATAAAGTACGTATACTGCAACGAAATCACTAATGAATTTACGTTAATAAATGAAATCGTTAGACCGAACGAATACCGCGTGCGTACGATACAGATGATGCCATGCAGTGGCCTAAGAAGCACGCCGCTACGTAGATGCATCATGGAGGGATGCTGACCAATAGGAGAGAAGGATCTCATGGTGGTGACTAGCATCAGGAACCAATGGGAGAGCAGGAGGATGGTGGCGAGTCTACTCAGTTGGCGGGGCGGGAGTTTCAAAATTGTTATCGGTGGTTCGGGCGAATCTCTGACTTTACAGAAACCTTTCGTATCTTGAAAACTTTTCGTACGTAGAGCCGTTAAATTTTTCATGTTAGTTTTCGTATCTCGAGTTTTTTGTAAGTTGAGCCTTTCGTATCTCGAGGTACCACAGTACAAGAGAATTTTTTTTATATTGATTGGTATGTCTTAATGGAGCCCTGATGGGGCCATAAGAGTAACTCCTTAGAGGACTCACAGTGGCTACCAAAAATACGTTTTTCCTACATCAAAACCTGTTATTTTCTGGGTAATGCTGGAAATTGTAGTTTGTCAAAGTTATGTATCAAAACTAGTAGTATTATTGTGAGCATGATTGCATTGATTTGTAGAATTTACTCTATAATTCTTTCAGAAAATAACATACTTGGCTCAAGGTAAACAAAAGAGGGAACATCGTAAAGTTGCTGAAAGGAAGCATCCTGAGATTGCTGCGGGTGGAGATGATATATGGTCAGGTGATGCATTACTGATCCCTGCTCTTCCTCCGTCCCATCTTCAGTTTTGTAATATCATTAATATTGATTATGAATTTGAGGTAAGAAATATTTTCATGTTAAGAGACCTTGTATTTTTGTGTAACACAAGTTTCTTTGGCTCTTTAATAGTACAGTGGTCCCCCGTATTCGTGGGGGATGCGTACCAGACCCTCCCATGAATAGTTAGAACCCGCGAATAGTTGGAACCCCTATAAAAACACTGAAAACAGCCAATTTTGTTAGTTAATACTCAAGAAAAACCCACAAAAAATATTTATAATTAGTTTTTTTAATAGTTTTATCACAAAAAGTGCATTTTATGATGAAATTGATAAAGAAAAACAAGAATTTGTGGATATTTCTCATAGAAAAATATAGCAAATATGCAAATTTTCTGGGAACAATTTGGGGAAACATTCCCGATAGAAATCCTCGAATGTGTGAGTCTGTGAATCCGGAGAACACGAATAAGGGGGGTCCACTGTATTATGTTGTTAGTATAACTTATAAACATTAATTTGTATGGTGTCCTATTAACCCTCTTACGCTGAAGCCCTAAAAATCAAAACCTCTCCCGTATGCCGGGGCTGGTTTGGAGTGAGCGCGGAAGCGGAAAAAATAATTTTTTCAAAAAATCACAGCGCGCTTAGTTTTGAAGATTAAGAGTTCATTTTTGGCTCCTTTTTTTGTCATTGCCTGAAGTTTAGTATGCAACCATCAGAAATGAAAAATATATCATTATCATATATAAATAATGCGATATGTGGTAGCGAAAAAAAAAAATTCATACATAATTGTATTCAAATCACGCTGTGCAAAAAACTGTCGAAGCTAACGAGTTACTTTTTTTCGTTGTATTGTACACTAAATTGCGATCATTTTGATATATAATACATTATAAAACAATAAAAGCAACACCGGAAAAATATTATCACAAAATAATTAACAAATTCATAACGTGCGGACGTAAAATTTTTTTTCAAAAATTCACTGTAAATCTAAATATTGTTCTAGAGACTTCCAATTTGTTTCAAAATGAAGACAAATGATTAAATATTATGATACTGTTAGAGTTTTAGATTAGAATTGCAGATTTCGACCATTTTGGACGAGTTAAAGTTGACCGAATGTCGAAATTTTTATATATATTTTTTATATGCAAATATTTTGAAAATGAGAAAAGCTATAACCTTCAATTATTTTTTGTTGTATTCTTCATGAATTTGCGCACATTTTGATATATGAAACTCTATAAAACAGCTAATATGAAAAGGAGCAAATATTAGGATAATGCGACGTACGCACTTCAGAGATTTGCGGCCGCGAATCGGCGCGCGGAGGGAAAGTAAGTTTTTTTTTTAAATTCACCATAAATCTAAATATTGTGCTAGACACTTCAAATTTGTTTCAAAATGAAGATAAATGACTGAATATTACTAGATTGTAAGAGTTTTAGCTTACAATTGCGTTTTTCGACTATTTCGGTAGAGTCAAAGTTGACCGAACGTGGTTTTTTTTCTTTATCGTGATTAATATGTGAATATTTCGAAAAATAGAGAGGCTACAACCTTCAATCATTTTTTGTTGTATTCTACATGAAATTGCACACATTTTTATATATATAACTTTATGTAACGGCTAATTTTAGATGGTGCAAACATTTCGACAATCGCACGAAAAAATTTCTGATTTTTTTCGGAAGAGTTACCGCGCGGACGTAAGGAAAATGTTTTTTTTTTTTCATAAATTCACCATAAATCGAAATATTGTGCTAGAGACTTCCAATTCATTGCAAAATGAAGGTAAATGATTTAATATTACTAGAATATAAGAGTTTTTCGACCATTTCGGTAGAGTCAAAGTTGACCAAAGGTTGAAATTTTTGCACTTAACGTTATTTATATGAAAATATTTCGAAACTGATAAAAGCTACAACCATGGCTTGTTTATAGATGTATTGTGCATGAAATTGCGCACATTTCCATATATAAAACTTTATGTAACGGCAAATTTAAAATAATGCAAACATCAGGACAATCGCACGAAAAAATTTATCGGAAGAGTTACCGCGTGGACGTAAGGAAAAAGTTTTTTCATAAATTCACCATAAATCGAAATGTTGTGCTAGAGACGTTTAATTTGTTGTAAAATGAAGGCAAATGATTGAATATTACTAGAATGTAAGAGTTTTAGCTGACAATTGCGTTTTTCGACCATTTCGGTCCAGTCAAAGTTGACCGAAGGTTGAAATTTTTGCACTTATCGTTACTTATATGAAAATATTTCAAAACTGATAAAAGCTATAATCATGAGTATTTTTTTTGTTGTATTCTACATGAAATTGCGCACATTTTCATATATAATACTCCATGTAATGGATAATTTAAAATGGTGCAAAAATTATGTCAAAGTGACAAAATAATTTTTGAGATGTGTCACTGATACTTTTTAGTCCGATAAGAAAGAAATTAGCGCTTGCGCGCCTGCGTAACGATTGTAAACAAAACAACGCTTTGATCCGCGAACTCCCAGCATCCCCCAAGGCGCGTGATTCAAAAGCTTTCGGCTGGTAGGCCTAAAAGTATTTTTCCGCGAATTTAAAAAAAAACTTTTTTGAGTCAACGTATTATACGTCCAATCGGCATACGGGAGACATTTTGACTCGACGTTTAATACGTCCAATCGGCGTAAGAGGGTTAAGTATAATACAATAAACCTTACTGGCATAAAATGTATGATTTAAAAAAAAATTAATGTAATTCTGTCCTTCATGAACATGTATGATATTTTTATAATACAAATCACATTTTTTAGTGCAAACACATTAATATGGTACTTATGTGCAGTGAAATCCTAGTCACATCATCCTGTACTGTTCTAGAATGTTAGGTTTCAACAGTGGCCACTGTGATTAAAGGGTTTATATTGAAAATGTGTTTTGTGGTATAAAAACTTGTGTTTTTACATTAGAAATGCAATTTTTTCAAAACTATTTGTGCAGAACACATCCAGGTGCATGAAGCAAAATATTTCACAGAAAATAATTTCAGTATACATACTTGGGTAACTCTCAATCTTAGATCCATGTGGACACACCACTAATATAAGATTTACTGTGCTAAGAACCTTCTGAAGGGAGAGGGAAGGGAAGAATGCGCTAGTTAGATCAGAGGATTTGTATAAAACTAATGATTATAATGTTTAACTAGATAATTGTAATATATTTTGGATGTAAAAGTACCTTTCAAAGCATTGAAGATGCACCCCAATTTTGACTTGTAAAATTGAAAAAAAAGGAAAAAAGAAAACTTAAGTGTCAACTCTTACGATTTGATTGCTTGTTTTCTATTGGTATGCTTCATATATAATTGTCTCATGCACTTGAGTATCATGACTTTGGTAAGTACAGCATATTGATCATTGCAGTTTTTCAGTTGGTTTATTTCAAAAATACTTTGTTTTACAGTTTTCAAGTTCATAGATTTTTATATCAAACTTTGTTCTTAAGGGGACACAAACATGTCACTTTTCATATATGGATTACCTTCCTGCACAAGTACTGGACCATCCTGTGCAGACTAACAAGGGTGATACCAACTGAGGTGTGGGCGGGAATAAGATATGTTCCTTCTCACCAACTTTCTCATTGTCCTGTCGTCTGGGATTGTGTCTAGTTGTAACACTTGTCAGCTCTCTTTTTGTGAGCCCTTTTATTGTGCCTTTTTGTGTTTGTTTCATTTCACCTTTTAGTGGAGCGATTCGTAAACCGGTGGGCAGCCCACTAGGAGGAGGCACCAGAAGCTTCTAAGGGGGGGGAAGCGGGTTGCCAGATGGTGCCCATTATTTTTTTAACCCTTAGTGGACAGGTAAAAAAATCAGTATACAGCTCCTCAGGCTGGGTAAACTTTGAGGTCAGCCAATTTAAAAAATAACACATCAGTGGAAAGAAGAAGATATGCAAATGCACATGATAAAAAAAAAACCTAAAAAATTTTCCCTGCGTTCCACGAGAAGTTGAAAATGACTATTTACAACTTGTGGGACATCTTTTACAGGACAATCTTAAATTTTACCAGATTATATATATTTTTTCTAATAAATTATTTTATTTTATTTTTTAAAATTACAATCATAGCTGACACAATATAAAAATAGATAAGAAATAAAGTCAGTAAGAAATTCTTAGCATGTTTGTTGAAAAATATTTAGTATGTAAATTTACCAAGAACAAAGATTCAGTAACTTTTTTAATTTGTACAAGTTTTTTGTAATATTTCTTTGCAATTTTCATAAAAGACAAGAATAAAAACCAACAGCAACCCCTTGGTATATTCTCCCGTGAAGTCAGAAGCAGAACTGAAGTTCTGAGACACCAGATTCATGATTTTAGCCAGTGTAAAAATTGCCATTAGTGAATTTATGGGCTATAGAAGTATTAGCACCTCTTTCCTGCCTGATTCTTTCCAAATCGATGGTGCTTAATATTGCTTCTTTACAGGATCAATCCGACCACCACCCCAAACCTGTAATTACTATTCCTGAGAAGCTATCCGTCCATAAAGGGTTAATCTGTGATATTATAAGCAATGAAGTATAATAGTATACAAATAGACAACATATTGTTTATTTATACAGGATGCCCCCAGTTAACAGCAGGGGTTCCGTTCCTGGGAACCCGACGCTAAGCAAAATTCGCCTCTAACCAAAAGTGCAACATCTACGGGCATCAGAATCCACCTTACAATGCCTTAGAGAGTATCACGGCCAGATATTTTCCCCTAGTATGTAATAACTCTTTAATGAAAATGTGGAATTTCATTTGCCTAATCATTTACCATGGTCTGCCTGGTAGTAATACAAATTTTTAATGTCAGATTCCATGAACTTACTGGTAAACCTTGCCCTAGTATGAGAGAGAGAGAGAGAGAGAGAGAGAGAGCGTCACCTTTTTCAGACTGCTAATGTTTCCTCCATCTCTTTATTTATCATATCTTCTAGTTAAATCAACTAAACAAGCAAATGAGAATGATAAAAGGGATTTTGACGTAGGAAAAATCTATTTCTGGGCAAGGGCCAGTGTCTCCCAGTGAAATGTCCCTTTAGCACACATTTCTAAGGTAAATTATTGCTAACATACGAGAGAAAAAGCTAAAATGGAAATGTCAGAACATTCTGACTCGCTTACCTTATATAAAAGGTGTCGGTATGGTTTCTGGGGCGAGTGAAACCACTACCACGGGTCTCTTACCATTTAGATCCATCCTTCTTCGAAATCCCCCTACCTGAGAGGGCCGATGCAAGGCCCGCTCCCAGCTACGACTACTACTAGCGCCCCCGACGCCACCACCAGCGCCTCTTCCGGTCATCCTTGGAGTTACCCTGTCAAGCTTGGGTCCAAGGGTGGGTAACAAAAGAAGGGTGGGATTTCACTGGGCGACACGGGCCCTTGCCCAGAAATAGATTTTTCCTTCGTCAAAATCCCTTTTCTGGGCTCAGCCTGTGTCGCTTCGTGATATAGTACCAGAGAAATGGCCACAAGCTTGAGTAATGGATATAAAAGATATTGTAAGGATAAAAATAAAAAAATTAAGGTTCAATACTATAATCTAAATGAGCTTATGAACTATAAATGATTATAATACAGACTTAAGATTAATTACAGTAACTTACATTAATCTTAAAGGCAAATACAATCTCATAAAAATCAGGTTACGTGTGAGTAATCCTAAAATAAAAATAAGGAAAACATCACAACTATGTACACATAAGGCACCTAAGGCATAGAAAAGGCTACATGGTGGCAGAACCGCAGGAAGGACGTCAGTGAGGCAGGTAGAAAGGAAATCTAGATCTAAGTTACTAATACTACTTAAGCAGTGTCAGGAAAAACTGTGTTTCCCACTGCCACTCTGGAAATTTAAGAGCCTCTAAGGACTTGAGGTAGTGACGTTTGAACACTGTCGGAGATTTCCAGCCTGTATACTTTTTCAGATCATCAAAATTCATGTGTTAAAAATAGTTGACTGAGGTAGCTACTGCCCTAATATCGTGAACCTTGGGGAACGATTCTGGGTTGGCTTGTTTAATGAAATATAATATCTGCTTCCTAATTCCCTTTAAGGGGGCCGGCCGGCTAATGCCATTTTTTAAGGACAGGACTTTGATATTCATACCACTTAATAAGGTGACTTGGGACATCTCCAAACCGCATATGATTTTCGCCTCTGACCTTCGGTTTTGTGACGCCAGGGCGATTTATCCCGAAAATAACCATTTTTCAAATTCTATCTCCTCCCTTGATATTTAATATGAAGACCTGGGATTACTACCATATATAGACCTGATGTAGACCTCCAATCGAATGAAGGGTTTTTTTTCTAAAAGTCATTTTTTTGCTAGATATGAATTTTTCAATATGGTAAAAAAATAAACCCTATAAATCAGGAGAAAAAAAATTATAAAAAAAAGACGAAACAAAAATTGGAAAAAAGGGCTCTATTTGATTGTTCTATAATGTCTTTCTGAGTTATATACGAAATTCCAATGTTATAGCTTTAAAACTAAGTGAGAAGATAGAATTTGAAGGTCAATAAGTATAGTTTTGAGATACGGGCGTTCAAAGTTTTCCTTCGTATTTCTGTAAAGACAATGTTAATAAATAATGATTATTATGAATGTATATTTCTTTTTTGTGTATTAATAAACCAAAACTATTTTATTTATCATAATTTAATCATAAATGATGATCCCTTTGCTCATATATTCGCAGCCTGGGCAGCTGCTTGAGGCAAGATGGGCACTCCTTCCTAAGCAATTCTCTCTCTCCCCTTCACTAAATCGGCTTATTACTGCGAATTTTCTTCTTCTGTATGTTAGCGAGATGTTTTCCTTGTATTTTCCTCTTTGGCATGAAGAAATTCTTGCCCAAAACAAAGATAAACAAACGTAAATGCAAGAAAATGTTAGAGGTGAAACTCGAAGGTGTACTCTTTTTTTTTTTTTTACAAAGACAATTTAATAAATCATGATTATTATGAATTTTATATACCATTTTGGATATTAGAAAACCAAAACTTTGTTATTTATCATAAATGAAGATCTCTTTGCTCAAAGATCGTAGCCTTGGGGACAGTGTGACGTGTACTGTCAGGCAAGAAGGGGGCGTTACTAAGCAACCCTTACTACGCAACCCCACCCTCTCTCTTCACTAACTACGAGTATATTAAGATATTCTGTAATAATACTAGAGCAATTTTTCTTCGTCTGTATGTTAGCGAGATGTTTTCCTTGTCTTTTCCTCATTGGCATGATGAAATTCTTGCCAAAACATACATAAACATACATAAAGGTAAGCGAATGTCAAGAGGTGAAATGGAACGTGTAAACTACTTGATGTCTGTGATCGCACTAACTCATGACTGGGCTTGGCAGCTCCGTAGCTGAGCCTGAAGTCTCCTTCTCGTCTCGGGGAATGTCTACAGATGCCATTTCTCCCAATTTCTTTGACAATAATTATAAAAATTTACGATAATAGAAGAAATATTGCATTTTCTTGTACGGATCAATGTTTTAGGCTTATTGAGTTATGTTAACTAATTTCCCTGTAACTACGAAAGTAAGAGGAATTTTGACGAAATATTTCGTATACGTATTCTCAATTGCCATATGAAGCTCCATGAATTTTTTCATGACTTTGCATTTTTCGCCCTATACTACCATATAAAGGGGTTCCGGCCGGCCCCCTTAAGGAAATGGTACCACCCTTTTCCCTCATGAATAAAGGGCCTGAGGATTTTATGGCTGTTCTGGTAAGATATGCTCTTAAGGCAGTAACTGGACATAAAGAAGGGTCCTGAGGAAGTGGGAGAATCTTCCAAGGGGCCCATCTCATTAGTGGATCCTCATTTTTAGCTAAAAATTGACGATCTGGAGAAAGTAAAACTTCTCCTGAAGGGAGAAATTCTATATGACCTGAGTCTCTAGATAGAGCTGACAGTTCAGACACCCTGGCTCCTGAGGCTAGACTTAGAAGAAATAATGTTTTCCTCAGGAGGGGCAAAAAGTCACATGAGTTGTTATCAGTATCTGAGGCCAGTTTGAGAACATCATTAAAGAACCATGACACAGACTTAGGCCTCTCTGATGGTCCGAGCCTAGCACAGGCTCTAGGGATAGATGAAAAATAAGTCTGTTAGATCTATTTGGAAACCAAACTAGCTGCTAAACCCTTTTCAAATAATGATCTAAAGAAGGAAATAGCCAGGTTGGTAGTCATGGTTTGGGATTCGGTCTTCCTCAGAAAAATGGCTAGTTTTTTAACCCTCTTACGCCGAAGCGGTAAAAAAAAAATTGTCTCCCGTGTGCCGGAGGTGTTTCAGAGTGAGCGCGGAAGCATAAAAAATATTTTTTTCAAAATATCACAGCGCGCTTAGTTTTCAAGATTAAGAGTTCATTTTTGGCTCCTTTTTTTGTCATTGGCTGAAGTTTAGTATGCAACCATCAGAAATGAAAAAAATTATCATTATCATATATAAATAATGCGATATATGATAGCGCAAAAACGAAATTTCATATATAATTGTATTCAAATCGCGCTGTGCGCAAAACGGTTAAAGGTAACAAGTTACTTTTTTTGTTGTAATGTACACTAAATTGCAATCATTTTGGTATATAACACATTGTAAAACGAGAAAAGCAACACACAGAAAATATTATCACAAAATAATGCATGAATTCGTAACGCGCGGACGTAAAAATTTTTTTTTTTCAAAAATTCACCATAAATCTAAATATTGTCCTAGAGACTTCCAATTTCTTTCAAAATGAAGACAAATGATTGAATATTACTATACTGTAAGAGTATTAGCTTACAATTGCAGTTTTCGACCATATCTGACGAGTTAAAGTTGACCGAATGTCGAATTTTTTTATATATATATATTTTTTATATGCAATTATTTCGGAAATAAGAAAAGCTACAACCTTCAAATATTTTTTGTTTTATTCTACATGAAATTGCGCACATTTTCATATATAAAAATCTATGAAATGCCTAATATGAAATGGAGCAAATATTCCGAGAATGGTACGTACACATTTCGGAGATTTGTGGCGGAGAATCCGCACGTGGAGGGAAGGAAAGATTTTTTTTTAAATTCACCATAAATCTAAATATTTTGCTAGAGACTTCGAATTTGTTTCAAGATGAAGATAAATGACTGAATATTACTAGACTGTAAGAGTTTTAGCTTACAATTGCGTTTTTCGACCATTTCGGTAGAGTCAAAGTTGACCGAACGTGGTTTTTTTTCTATCTATCGTGATTTATATGCAAATATTTCAAAAATTAGAAAAGCTACAACCTTCAATTATTTATTGTTGTATTCTACATGAAATTGCGCACATTTTAGTTTATAAAACTTTATGTAACGGCTAATTTAAAATGATGCAAACATTACCACAATCGCACGTATGATTTTTTTCGGAAGTTACCGCGCGGACGTAAAGAAAATGTTATTTTTTTCATAAATTCACCATAAATCGAAATATTGAGCTAGAGACTTCCAATTTGTTGCAAAATGAAGTTAAATGCTTGAATATTACTAGAATATAAGCGTTTTAGCTTACAATTGCGTTTTTCGACCATTTCGGTAGAGTCAAAGTTGACCGAAGGTTGAAATTTTGGCAATTATCGTTATTTATATGAAAATATCTCAAAACTGATAAAAGCTACAACCATGGGTTGTTTTTTTAGTTGTATTGTGCATGAAATTGCGCACATTTCCATATATAAAACTTTATATAACGGCTAATTTTAAAATGGTGCAAACATTACCACAATCGCATGTATGATTTTTTTCGGAAGAGTTACCGCGCGGATGTAAGGAAAAAGTTTTTTCATAAATTCACCATAAATCAAAATATTGTGCTAGAGACTTCCAATTTGTTGCAAAATTAAGGTAAATGATTGAGTATTACTAAAATATAAGAGTTTTAGCTTACAATTGCATTTTTCGACCATTTCGGTAGAGTCAAAGTTGACCGAAGGTTGAAATTTTGGCAATTATCTTTATTTATATGAAAATATCTCAAAACTGATAAAAGCTACAATCATGAGTATTTTATTGTTGTATTCTACATAAAAATGCGCACATTTTCATATATAATACTTCATGTAACGGCTAATTTACAATGGTACAAAAATTATGTCAAAGTGACGAAATAATTTCCGAGATGTGTCACAGATACTTTTTAGTGCGGCAAGAAAGAAATTCACGCTTGCGCTCCTGCGTAACGATTGTAAACAAAACAACACCTTGATCCGTGAACTCCCAGCATCCCCCAAGGCGCGTGATTCAAAAGTTTTAGGCTGGTAGGCCTATAAGTATTTTTCCGCGAATTTTAAATAAAACTTTTGTAAGTCGACGTAAAATACGTCCAGTCGGCACACGGGAGACAAAAAATGTCGACGTAAAATACGTCCAGTCGGCGTAAGAGGGTTAACAGCTAAGTCATATTGGCGAAGGGTCGATTCTCTTTTATCCGATTCTAGGAATAGGGTGTTTTGAGGATCGATATCAGCATCCCTTTTTGCCGCGAACTTCATGTAGTCCATAAAGTTAGGGTTTTGAGAATTCCTGAGGAAGCAAACACAGTCTTCATTTGTACTAGTTGGGATAGTTTGGGATTGGGAATCCGTTGAGGTCGAAGACCCAATTCCAACAGGAGTGGGGAACCAGTTGCTCTTGGGCCAATTGGGGGCTACTAGAGCGACTTGTCCCTTCAAGGTCCTGAGCTTGTTCAACACTTTCAGAAGAAGATTCACTGGAGGAAAGATGTAAATCTTCTTCCATTTATTCCAGTCTATAGCCATGGCGTCAGTGGCATAAGCCAGAGGGTCCAGGCTGGGAGCCACATAGCAAGGAAGTTTGTGATTTGACTCTGTGGCGAAAAGATCCACCTGGAGCCCTGGAACTTGTTGGCAGATCCAATTGAATGACCGTCTGTCCAGGGACCACTCCGACTCTAGTGGGAATGAGCGAGAAAGGGCATCTGCTATCACGTTCTTCACTCCTGCTTGGTGTGTGGAGGACAGATGCCATTTGTACTTGGCTGCCAGAGAGAATATGGCTATCATGACATGGCTCACATGGCTTGACTTGGAACCTCCCCTGTTGATGCAGTGTACTACTACTGCACTATCCAACACCAGCTTGATGTGAGATCCCTTGGCTGGTTGAAGTCTTTTCAGGGTGAGGGATAACTAATGCCGCCGTAGGGAATTGAAGAGGAATTGACTTTGATAGATTCTTGCGTAGTATCGCCGGGATAGCGGACAGCTTGTCCCGGGACCTGTTGTTTGCCCTTGAGCGCCAGACGCGGTTTATGTCTTTGAGTTTTGCCTTTAGCAGAACGTCCGTTACCGAGGCAAATTGAAGAGAGCCCAGGATCCTTTCCTGGCTCCTTCGAGATGTCTGCTTGCACTTGAGAAATTGACTGGTTGCTTTGGCTATTTCTCTTCTCTTTGACGACGGAATTGATAGTGTGTGAGAGTTTAAGTCTCACTGAATGCCCAGCCACTGAAAGCGAGAGTTCGGTGTCAACCGGGACTTGGTCTTGTTTATCTGGAACCCTAAGTGTTCCAGAAACTGGATTACTTTGACCGTCGCTTTGTGGCATTCTTCGATGCTTGTGGCCCAAACGAGCCAATCGTCCAGATACGCAACTACCATTATTCCCTGAGACCTGAGTTGTTGAACCACTGTCTCTACCAATTTCGTGAAGACCCTGAGGGCTACATTGAGCACGAAGGGCATTACCTTGAAGGAGAATGCCTGGTTCCCTTGCCTGAAACCTAGGTACGAGCGGAAATGTCTTGCCACTGGAACATGATAGTATGCGCCTGTAAGATCGATAGAGGTGGTGACGGCCCTACGGGGAAGTAAGGTCCGCACCTGCGAGATAGTCAGCATTTTGAACTTGTCACAGCGAATGAATAAGTTTAGGCGGGATAAGTCTAGAATTATTCTTAGTTTCTTTGAGCCTTTCTTTGGCACGCTGAACAAGTGACCTTGAAACTTTAAATGCTTGACTTTTGACACTACACCTTTCTGAAGGAGTTCTTGGGCATACTCTACCAATTCCGCTGTCGGTTGTTGATAGAAGATTTTGGATGGAGGAGGGCCTTTGGTCTAGCTCCATCCTAGGCCTTTGGACACAATACTCTGTGCCCAGCTGGTGAACCTCCATCTGTGACGAAAGAGGAACAGTCTCCCTCCTACCTGAGGGCCCTCACTGGCTCGGGGTAGGGCGAGACCCACGCCCTCCTTGTAAGTGCTTACCTCGGCTGGATGCTCTTCTGCCGCCTCTCTGGCGAAAGGCACCTCTAGCCCTGCTACCGCTTCCGAACCTGTTGAAAGGCTGGAACGATTGGCTTTCAAATACTGGGTTGAAGGCCGGGGAGACAGCAAAGGAGGTGGAAGCTTGACCCTGAGGGGTCAGCAGCAGAAACTGTTGCTGAGGCTGTGCCTTTGATGTAGATGGTTGCGGCACTTGAGAGACTGGCACCGCCTGAACCATTTGTTGTTGCTGGGGAGCCTGGAAAGGCTGGAATTTCCTAGGCTTCTTGGCCTTCTTGGATGAAGAAGTTGACTCAGGTTTCCTCTTACTGGAGAGTCCCCAGTGAACCTTAAGACTTTGGTTGAGTCTTGTCGCCTCATATTGCACCGAATTGACGATCGTTTCTGGGAAAAGGTCGGCACCCTAGATTGAAGCCGCCAGTAACTTATTCGGTTCGTGACGGATGGTGGCTTCCTGCAGAACATGTTTCCTGCAGTTACGCCTTGCCTCGATGAAGTCGTACAAATCACATTGTACTGTGTGTAAATGTGATTTGGCTATCAACTTGAACAAAGGTTCCTCACTTTAAGTAACGGCTGAAACCTCTGTCATGACCAGAGTATTGAGGGATCTGGATAGTTTCGTTCGAGCATCAAACTCGGCCTGGATGAGACTGTCTGGAAGTCTAGGAAGTTTACTGAACTGGGTGATAGCACAGTCTGGCTTCAATTTCCCGACCGAAAAGGTGGCCGGGAGATCCGCCCATAGATCTTCCATACCAGGAAGAAGGAGTGACGTGGGCTCCGTTTCCCGGAGCTGCGGCATCGGCTCGTCTCTCATAGCGGCCTGCATCGTTAACTCCGCCACCTTCGTAGTGAACGAGATGGGAGTTTCTCCGTCCACTACGAACATGGTGAAAGCGCTCTTAAACGCTTGAATCCTAGTATTGGTACAGTCCCAATCTTCTAGGCTTCTTAGCCAGTCACGTTGGGCTTGATCCTGTCCGAAGATGACGGTTTCTTTCGGGATCTTATCTTCTCTCCTCGTGGCTGCCTCCGTAAGGCGGGCGTAACCAATGAAGGGGGGGTTGCAGGTTTGCTGGGTGGAACTCGAAGTCCTTAATCCTTCGAGTTCCACAGTCCGCCAACGTCAGCATCCTGTCCTTGAAGGGGGCATACGACGATATCCTCCAGGGATTGCTCGCCGTTTAAGAAGGGAGAGTATTGTAGTCCGGCATACCGGGCTGAGGTAGGCCTGTCGTAGGGTTCTCTTGGAGACCTGCTATGAGGTTCTCCTGGTTGGCCAGCCTCTCCAAGATAGCCTGGATTGACTGACCTGACTCCTCAAAGGAAGAAGAGATGTGGGAAAGCATCTCTTGGAACTTGTCCTGAACCAAGTTCCCTACCAGACTACCCATTTGCTGCATAATGTTTGCAGTAAATGAGTCAGAGTCAAAGGAACTAGGTTCCTGTTTCTCCCTGGGAGTACTAGGACGTGCTCCTGTTGAGGTTGAAGGCTCAGGGTCAGGTAGGAGCTGAGCCTTGTCTCTGGAGGACTTTCCTCTGGACCCTTTCGAGTAAGGAGAAGACTTGGGCTTCTCTGCTCCGGGAAGGTGAGCCGGAGACCTCTGAGAGCTGCCCGAAGTAGACTTCTTGGACAGAGTCTTATGAAGCGTCTTTACCTTGGGCTTCCCTTTAACTTTGGGATCACCTGGATGGACTTCGGTCTAACCGATTGCCCATCCTCAGAGAATCCCTGGAAGGAAGAAGAAGAAGGGACAGGGGAAGAAGATCTAGAATGGCTCAAGGGTAAACCTTGAGCCCCTACCAAACCTGCCTCACTCAACCTCCTACCTGTTGCCTCTACTGCCATGGGCTCGAGGTCCAAATTGAGAGTTGCCACTTCTTGCATAATCTCTTGGCTTCCGGGTTCCTCCAAAGCTTGAGCCACTTGTTCCGGGATAGCGGCGATGTAAGGGGCCGCCGCTTCTGGGTCGACGTAAGAAGTTGCCTTGCAGCCGGGGAAGACAAGAGCAGCCACTTCTTGTCAAGAATATAAGGCTGCCCCTTGGTCACACTACGGCCGAATCCGCCGACCCAGGCCTTCAGGGTGGTTTGGGCGGCGTCCCTGACCGCTTGAGCAGTCTGAAAGAGAGGGTCAGTATAAATACTAAGCTACTTAAAACTAAATTATATTATCAACTGTAATGATATACCACTTAGAAGAATTGCATATATAGGCCAAAATCATATATGAGAAAATCTGGTATCCGGGAAAGTACTTACTCCGGAGGTAACCTGGTCCACCAATTCGTAACAAATGGTGCAACTCTCGTGATGCCAGACAGCTAGCTCCCCATAGCGGATGGCGCAGGTAGCATATGTCCGGCAGACCTCGTGCCCTCGGGTCCTGTAGGACAGCGTTACAGCCTGATTCCTGGCAGTGGGTGGCCTGTAAGTGAACAGATACATGAGTATCAACACTAACTAGTTGGACTAAGTTCAAGAAGTGATATATCATAACACCGGAGTTACTTGATAGAATAAAGCTCGGCCTCTACTTGCTCTCCTGCTGTGTAAAGTGGTGGGTGTCCGATAGAATTGGTAAACTAGCTTCAGTGCGTCTCCGGTGTTGCCGGAGGACGGAATTCCACCGAAGCAGAGTTACCTAATCTATATGCCGGAACGAGGAGTACGAGAACGGCGGGGGAGGAGCAGGAGGGTGACTCCGCCGTAAACAGATATGAATATAAGTAGGTGATGAACCCGGATGGTGAGCAAGATCTCCCCAAACTTAGCAAATATATAAATAATGTAAATAATCAATAATGAAACAAAATTAAACATGCAAAAGGAATAAACACATGGCGGAGCTCCTCTGCAGTCACCAAACCTGGGGCCTGGCGGAGCCAGGGCCCCAAGCCGCCAGAGCGGGATGGAGGGATGGTGACTGGGTGAGAGAGAGCTCGATTCGGAAGCCGAGGAGGTCCGAGCACAGCCGAGCCAGGTGGCCAGCCGAGACCCGACCGCACAGGGGAGCCCCCTTGGTACCGAAGGGTGAGAGCGGTGTGAGCCGAGCCAGCGTCGGGTGTCCCCCCCTGCTAACTCCCGTATCCCCCCACGTGGAGAGGGGGGAAGAAGGGAGGGAGCTCGGATGGTTGCCAGGGGCAACGGGAACGAGCAGTACTCCCCCCCCCCCCATAGAGGGGGGAGGAAGCGTAGGAAACAGACGCCGGGTGGCTCATGGCGATCGCCTGGCTTCGTCGCGGACGTGGTGTGAGCCACGCGGTGAGACAGGCCAGGCGGAATGAGGTAGCCTAGGCTACCTCTAACCGTCTCAAAAAGCATGAATACAAAAACAGCCTAACAAAACACGGGGAGGAAAAGAAAAATAAATAGGACAAGAGAAAGCGTAGTCCTGGGGAAGCTAGACGAGCCAACCAAGAAGGAAGGACAACTAACGACTCAGGGAGCTGGCCTATGCCGATATGTAGGAACGTAGGGCGGTGGCCAGGGTGGTGAGGACTAAAAGGAAGGACGTATGTCCTAAGGGAGCCTATCACAGACCTAAAACAAAGGAACATGCATGCATGAACACTGAGCTAAGGAGCGATGTAGCCTACGCGCTCAAGAGAGCTCAAGGAACCCCCATGAAAAACTAAGCATAAAATAACACGGCAAAGCTGCAAAATTACAATGTAAAGTATGTACTGCTAAAATATTCGAGCTGCAATGGTATAGAGGACCGAAGAAGCACGAAATAATGAAACACGTGGGGCGAGCCGCGCCAGGTGACTCTGCAACAAAGCCGAAATGGACGCCGTCTTATAACCTAAATAAAATTGGTTAAATGGGCCCCCGGCAGGCTAAAAATAGGTGAAACACTTCTAGCAGTACTTAACTTAGATGCAGCGATGGCTTGGCGTTCCATGATGAGTTAAATCCAAAAGGAAAGCACAAAAACAGATCGAAGAAAAACACGTGCGAACTGGATGGTGCTAACGAAAAGGATGACCGGTAGAGGCGCTGGTGGTGGCGTCGGGGGCGCTGGTAGTAGTCGTAGCTGGGAGCAGGCCTTGCATCGGCCCTCTCAGGTAGGGGGATTTCGAAGAAGGATGGATCTAAATGGTAAGAGACCCATGGTAGTGGTTTCACCCGCCCCAGAAACCATTCCGACACCTTTTATATAAGGTGAGCGAGTCAGAATGTTCTGACATTTCCATTTTAGCTTTTTCTTTGGTATGTTAGCAATAATTTACCTTAGAAATGTGTGCTAAAGGGACAGTTCACGAAGCGAAATGGGCTGAGCCCAGAAAAGTATTGTTAGTACCATTATAATCGTTACTTAAACTCTGCAGCCATACACAACTGAACGATAACAGTTGTTTTGCTACAACCACCAAACCTAATCTGATGATGACAAAATTTTGCTTGCATTTCAGCCATCGTACAATATTAGAAAATGACTGTAGTTGTTACAAATGATGTTAATTAAGTACAACAGGACTTAAATATTTTTGCATTGTACAGTAGTACCTCGAGATACGAAATTAATCCGTTCCAAGGCGCCTTTCGTATCATGAGGTTTTCGTATCTTGGACCACATTTTACATGTAAAATGGCTAATCCGTTCCAAGCCCTCCAAAAACACCCCAGTAAATTTCATAATAAAGCTAAATTGACCTATAAACAATGAAATACTACAACAATTTGGACCATTCAATACCTAAATTAATAAAAAAAAATGCAAAATATAACCTGTAAATAAAGTGTATATTAGTGTACATGGTAACAAGAAATACGTATACTGTACGTAAAATGTGGAAGCTTACCTTTCGAGTGAGGCTACGTACATATGTAACTATCCAAGGAAGATTGCTTCTGCCTACTTTTCACAACGTTCCTGTGTGAGCCTTTTTGGGGGGTGTCTTCTACAAATGATTGCACTTTATGAAGTGCGGCTTTAATTTCTGCCGTTTTTTTTTCTTTTGTACACATGTACGTACGTACACTTAAAAAAATATACGTACACAATTCCTGAGTGAGCCTTTTCAGGGGGTCCTCTACAAATGATTGCACTTTATGAAAAGCGGCTTTAATTTCTGCCGTTTTTTTTTTCTTTTTTATTTTTAACTTTTTTTTTTACTCTTTTTTTTTTTTTTTTTTTTTTTTTTTTTTTTTTTTTTTTTTTTTTTTTTTTTTTTTTTTTTTACTTTAGGTTTTTTTTTTTCTTTTTTTTATATATACAGAATTTCAACTTTCTGTTCTTTCTTTGCACCTCATGACTCTGTTGGCCCTGGTGTCCATCAAAACCCTGTTCAACCAAATGCTCTCTCTGCAACTGATTGGGGTGCTGAATGTTCGGCTGATGACCCTCAACATAAACTGAAGTGCCTTGATTATACGTACTGGTATGCATGTTGTAAATGATTGGTCTACACCCTCTGTTCAGCAGGAAGTGGATATTCTACCAACCTTGCAAAGTTTCCAGTTATCCCATGAGAGAGACCTTGATCACTTATCCCATGCGAAGAGATCTTGGTCACTTTTTTTTTAAATATGTACAGATTGACGATCCCGAAAACGAATACTGTGTGCGTACTATAACAATGCTGGTACCGAGTGGCCAAAGCACGCCACCACGTATACATAGTAGATGCATGATGGGAGGGACGCTGGCCAATAGGAGAGAAGGATTTCATGGCCGCGACTAGCATCAGGAACCAATGGGAGAGCAGGAGGATGGTGGCGAGTCTACTAGTACTAAGATGGTGGCGCGATTTTCAAAATTGTTATCCGGGCGAATCTCGGACTTTCAGAAACCTTTCGTATCTTGAAAACTTTTCATATGTAGAGCCGTTAAATTTTTCGTATTGGCTTTCGTAACTTGGATTTTTCGTAAGTTGAGCCTTTCGTATCTCGAGGTACTACTGTATCTTTATTTGGTAGGGAGAAAATATTGGCAAGGAAATATAGTACGTACTACTAAATTTAAGCTGCAGTTTTAGCTGAAGCTGGAAAAAGTTTTCACACTGCTAATGATTTTAAATTATTGTGCATCAGCAACATGGATGCAACTTTACTGCAAATAATACTGGAGAAAAAAGTATTTTGGTAAAAAATACTGGCCATGAAAGAACACTTGTTCCTACACGATATACAAAACCTCGGTCCTTTACATAAGGAATTACTTTCGGCGTAGCTGGAATTACGGCCGTTAAATTCTTGAACAAGGTGGTTAGGCAATAACTACCGTGTGGGAGGCGGGTAGGCTAACCTGCCCGGATGTAAACACTCCACTTTGCTTTCGGCCGTCTTCTGGTAAAGATGTGTGATTGGTTAGCGGCAGGGGTTCCGTTCCCGGCCGCCAACGCTAAGTAATTTTCGACTCTAGGCGATTTTAAAGCCTACGGCCACTGCACACCTTCTTTCGAAACTCTAGACCAGTAATCCCACAATGGCGCAATAAGTAAAATTATATTTGTGCAGTATAGTACCATAGAATTTACTGTACAGTAGTACTGTACAGTACATTATAGCATTGTAAATACTGTAAAGTGAAAAAAGCCTAGCCTTAATCCTTTGGGTGTCTAGAGTATGTAAAGATATAATAAAGTTTATACAGTTTACAGGCAGGCGTAATGTTCAAGTTATGATCATTAGTCTTACAATAGTCCGATTTTATGAGAGATCAAATTACAATGGCCTAACTTTATCCATCTTCTAGTACATAAGTTCAATAACAGCAACAGAGAATGATGAAAGTATGGTTTTAACGTTATGCTCGTTGCGTGAACGTCTACAGCCATGAACAACCGAACGAGAAACTACTATTTTTTTTTTCCAAGTACAACCGAACTGGATACCATCCGTTTTGCTTGTATTTCAATCATCGTACTACAGTACACTTATTACCGTAGTTGTTATAAATGGCGTTATGTATAGAATAGAACTGAGATATCTGAGATATCTTAATGTAATAATTTTTTTCGCTATAGATCAAAGATCAATCGGGAAATATACTGTTAAATTTAAATCTAGTTATAACTGAAGCTGAGAAAACTGTTCAAGCTGCTGATGACAATTATCGTACATCGGCAACAAGGATAAAACTCCAGTAAACGTATGCCATCAAACACAACCTTAGATAAAATTGGGATAAAATAATTTTAATCAAAACTACTGTACTTGAAAGAACACATTTTACTGTTGTTTTCACGCCAATATAAGCGGCCTAGACAGTCAATATTATTGTACAATATTTTGGTTTGTGCAAAAGATTGTACCGTATGGAGGCGATATTGAAGGTTGTGTAATATATGTGCAATCATGAGCACAGACGTACAATCACATTGTGCAAACAGTCAGTCCCTGCCAGAACTTCATGTTGACTGACTCTGAATTGTGTTGCGTGATGATTGCTGTGGCAGCAAGTCGTAAGAAAGGGAAGAAACAAGGCTCGCAGAAGGGTAGAAAATGGGTCAAACAGTGGTTTATTGATAGGGAGAAGTTCACTCACAAGTTACAAGAAACTTCACTTCGTCAAAATACCAAAGCGTAGGTTCCACATCCTCTGCACCGGCACCACTTTTCTCTGCATCGCGAATCCTTTTTAATTCTTTCCGGAAGTTTGTTCGCAAAGAGTTCTTTTTTTTTTTTTACTACTTCTTGTTTCTCAGCATCCGGGTATTTTTCGCGGTACTTTTCTATCAGCACATCGTACTGCTCCCCCTTTTTGGCACGATTAGTATAATCTTTGCATTTCACATCCCACAGGGTGGGAAGACCACGATACACCTCAATAAATTCAACAATGAATTCTTTTTCGGCTCTCTTGTCACCCATGATACGCGTGGTTGAGGAGAGAGACAAACACCTCACACGACCGCTGGAGAGAAACTGACAGGATATTGCACAAAATAGCCAACAGACGACACAATATTATCCTGTTTGCGCAATATATTTTCAAGTTTTTGAAAATCACACAATATATTGCACAACCTTTCAATATTGCCCACACACGATCAATTATATTGCACAAACCAAAATAGTATTGCACAATAATATTGAACGTCTAGGGACCGCATAAGATAAATAACGTAAAGTTCGTATTACGGTGATATAAAGGATTATTGAGAACGGAATCGTGTAATTTTTTCCGCAATGAACATGCCGCCAATGTAATCTGTTAACGAAAAAAAAAAGTAGTTCACATTCACAACGATACATATTCAATAAATGTTTTCACCTAAACATGTTGTATATGGAAAAATAACCTTGTCTCATTTATGTCTAGTATCTAGATATTCATTTATGCTAACTAGAAGCAAGAGAATTCGCTCAGAATTGCGTTATGGTGAAACAATCTCGTAATTCATCAGCTGATTTCAAACCACAACATTGGCCGCTCCGCGGAATACTGGCTTAAATTTGCCGTAGTATTTTATAATGCAATAATATGAGAATTCATACAATATTATTGGATACGGTGAAATAATGTATAAAAAAACTTTTTAAAGGATTTATGGAAAAGATGCATAATTAATAAAATAACACTATACATTTTTCGGAACAGTGGCAGACAAGAACGAACATGAAAAAACATCCCCTGACAACGTGGAGCGTAGTTACAAAGGCTGCCTTAATTTGTATCTTATTTATGTAAAAAATGAAAATACCTTTACGTAATATATTTTCATACACATTTTAAACATCAAAGCATAACCTTTTAAAAAATCGACACATCGGTCGCTAAATTTGCACCTTTTTTAACTATATTTTTGGAAGAGCGGCAGACGGTGGCATACAAGAACGAACAATGAAAAAACATCGTAGTCGATAACTTGAAGGGAAGTTTCAAAAGCTGCCTTTTTATCATATTTCTGCACAGAAATAAAAATACCCTGTTCGTAATACATTTTCATTCACATTTTAAACATAAAAGCATAAACATTTATAAAATCGATACATCGATCGATAATTTGCTTTTTTTTTTAAATCGATATTTTCGGAAGAGCGGCAGGCGGTGGCTCACAAGAAAGAACATGAAAAACTTTGTATTTGATAACGTGAAGGGCAGTTTCAAAAGCTGCCTTTGTATCATATTTCTGTGCAGAAATAAAAATACCTTACACGTAATACATTTTCATACACATTTTAAAAATAAAAGCATGAACATTTATAAATTGACACATCCATAACTAAATTTGCACTTATGTAACTCTATATTTTTGGCATAGAACAGCGTCAGAGGCATATATTTTACCCTAATACCTACGTAATAACTCTCCATAAAATTTGTTAATATAATTTGCATATCCTTTATGGTCTGAACGGCATTTCGATAAATGTATGAACTCGTTAGACAACGGCGCTAACAGTGCTGTTAACTGGAAATTGTGCCGTAAAAATACCTTTAAAATGCCTTATTTTTTTAATGAATATTTTTGACGACAGCCGTAAAACCGATTCGCCGTTGAGTGATTGCGCTGTTAACCGCGGGCCGCCTGTATTTAACGTGAGGACGAGACATGAATCTAACGTGAGTGATATTGATCCTGTAATGAGACGTATTCATCCGAAATTACGCTTATGCTTGGGAATTACCGAGGAGAACTTCAAAGGTTTGTCCTTGTTTTGTTTTTATGGTAATTTCTCTTCTTCATCCTTTCACCTTTCACTTACTATCGGACGAAGGTAGAATAAGGGGCATTTGCTGTTGGTGTTTGGGGGATCTCCTCTCACTTCGGAGGGTGGTGCCCTTGGATGCGAGAGGAGTATCCTTATTACTTAAACCCTTTAACGCCGATTGGACGTATTAAACGTCGATATAAATTGTCTGTTGGGTGCTGATTGGACGTATGGTACGTCGATATAAAAAAGTTTTTTTTAAAATTCGCGGAAAAATAGTTATAGGCCTACTAGGCTAAAACTTTTGAATCGCGCCTTGGCGGATGCTGGGAGCTCACGGATCAAGGCATTGTTTTGTTTACAATCGTTACCAAGGCGCGAAAGCACGAATTTCTTTCTTCTTGCACTAAAAAGTATCAGCGACACATCTCAGAAATTATTTCGTCCCTTTGACATAACTTTTGCACCATTTTATATTAGCCGTTACATGGAGTATTATATATGAAAATGTGCGAAATTTCATTTAGAATACAACTAAAAACAACTCATGGTTGTAGTTTTTATCAGTTTTGAAATATTTTTATACAAATAACGATAAGTGCCAAAATTTCAACCTTCGGTCAACTTTGACTCTACCAAAATTGTCGAAAAACGCAATTGTAAGCTAAAATTCTTACATTCTAATTAGCCGTTACATAAAGTTTTATATATGGAAATGTGCGCAATTTCATGTAGAATACAATTAAAAACAACCCATGGTTGTAGCTTTTATCAGTTTTGAAATATTTTCATATAAATAACGATAAGTGCCAAAATATCAACCTTCGGTCAACTTTAACTCGACCAAAGTGGCCAATAAACGCTATTGTAAGCTAAAACTCTTACATTCTAGCAATATTCAATCATTTAAATTTATTTTGCAACAAACTGGAAGTCTCTAGCACAATATTTAGATTTATGGTGAATTTATGAAAAAAAAAAATTTTTCCTTACGTACCGCACGGTAACTCTTCTGGAAAAAATCAGAAATTTTTTCGTCCAATTGTCGTAATGCTTGCACCATTTTAAATTAGCCGTTACATAAAGTTTAACATATGAAAATGTGCGCAATTTCATGTAGAATACAACAAAAAACAACGCATGGTTGTAGCTTTTATCAGTTTTGAAATATTTTCATATATATAATGATAAGTGGCTAAATTTCAACCTTCGGTCAACTTTGACTCGACCGAAATGGTCGAAAAAGGCAATTGTAAGCTAAAACTATTACATTCTAGTAATATTCAATCATTTACCTTTATTTTGCAACAAACGGGAAGTCTCTAGTACAATATTTTGATTTATGGTGAATTTATGAAAAAAACTTCTTTCTTACATCCGCGCGGTAACTTCTGATTTTGTCGTAATGTTTGCACCATTTTAAATTAGCCGTTACATAAAGTTTTATAAAATGAAAATGTATGCAATTTCATGTAGAATACAACTAAAAAACAACCTATGGTTGTAGCTTATATCAGTTTTGAAATATTTTCATATAAATAACGATAGAAAAAATTCGTCCTTCGGTCAAATTTAACTCGACCGAAATGGTTGAAAACTGCAATTGTAAGCTACAACACTTACAGTCTAGTAATATTCAATCAGTTACCTTCATTTTGCAACAAACAGAAAGTCTCTAGCACAATATTTTGATTTATGGTGAATTTTTGAAAACGGCTTTTTTTACTTCCGCGCGTTACGAATTCATGCATCATTTTGTGATAATATTTTCTCTGTGTTGCCTTGATTGTTTTACAATGTGTTATATACCAAAATCATCGCAATTTAGTGTACAGTACAACGAAAAACAATTAACTTGTTAGCTTTAACAGTTTTGCTCACGGCGCAATTTGTATACAATTATGTATGAAATTTTTTTTCGTGCTGTTATATATCCCAATATTTATATGATAATGATATTTTTTTTTCATTTCTGATGGTTGCATACTAAACGTCAGGCATTGACAAAAAAGGAGCCAAAAATGAACTCTTAATCTTGAAAACTAAGCATGCGGTGATTTTTTGAAGAAAACATTTTTTCCGCTTCAGACCTCACTCGCGAACGCCGTCGGAATACGGGAGACGATTTTTAAAATACTGCTTCGGCGTTTAAGGGTTAATAATTTTTTCCTTATTTTACAGACTTACAGTGGTGATTGTGTTTACAGCAGTATTGGTTGGATAGCTCTTTGTATTGCTTATCCTAACCTTGGAATTGTATATGTGACTCGTAACATCATGTGATACCAATCCTTGAGAGCGTGTACTGATCCTCTGCTGATAATCATATTCATTTACTACTACCACCCTGGAGTTACGTCACTGGATGAAGCTTTCGTGCTGCCCTGTGATGTTTATCTATTCCTGATGGTAGAAGTCTGGCAGAATTTGGAGGAATCGAAGAGGAAGAGAGCTCGTCAAGTGTCGTCATCCTCCTCTTTGAGATTATCATATTTCATGTCTCCACCCCTTCGACTCCTAAGGCTTTGCTGTAGAAGAGAAGGTGGTCTCTCCCCTAAGAAGTCTCGTCACGGGACTTCTAAGGGTCTGTCTCGCTCTGTTGAGACAGGTGGGTCTTCTGCTGGTCCTCCCGTTCCCCGGAGGAACGGGGCCTGTCTCTCCATCCTCAGGGAAGAAGAAGACGGGGACCATGGAGGTACCAGCCACCGCTGGTACCTCCTCTCCTGGCTCTACAGGTTCCACCTCCGGACTGGGAACCATCTCGGCCGCTCGCTTGTGAACGTCACCAAGTGTACAGTCACCTACGGGTAACCGTGCACCCAAGGTCCAGACTGCTGAGTACGCTCACCGTGCCAGGACCCTGGCAGGGAGCGGAAGGATGGTAAGAGTTGCTCAGGTGACTCTCGCCAGATGGGCGATCGCTCACGCAGCGATCATCCGGTACCCAGGGTTGGCGTGACGTTCCTGCGGGACCGTCCATGCAGAGACCGGTGGAGGCTGCCCATACAGCCTTCTTGAGAGGTTTCGGCCTCAACCAGGACTTGGAAGAGCCTGTCAGGCGCACGCTCAACCCTACCCAGACGATGGTCGCGCGACCGACCACTCTCGGTGGTGGCACACGCTCCGCCTGCCAGGCGAGAGTTTCGTAACCCTCCTCGAGGAAGCGTTCTCTCCACTGCTGCTCCCGAAGGTCCCTCCGGACTGGTACAGTTGGGCCATGTTGCTACCGGAACTGCCCCAACTCCGTCCTGGATGGAGGACTTGTCGGTTGTCCTGAGGAAGCTGCCAAAGGGGAAGTTCAGGAAGAAGAGGAAGGTGTCGTCGTCTTCTCTGTCGTCGTCTTCTGCCGCCTCATCCCCTTTGATTTCCAAGGCCCCTAAGCCAAGGAAGAAGGTGGCCCCCCCCCCCCCAAGAAGTCCGGGGGGGGAAGGCCACATTCTTCTTTCTTGGCTCAGGGGCCTTGGAAATCAAAGGGGATGAGGCGGCAGAAGACAATGACAGAGAAGATGACGACGACACCTTCCTTTTCTAACTGAACTTCCCCTTTGCCAGCTTCCTCAGGACAACCGACAGGTCCTCCTGGTGGGTCTTCCGCTGGTCCTCCCATTCCTCCGGAACGGGGCCCGTCTCTCCTTCCCCAGGGAAGAAGAAGACGGGGACCGTAGGGGTACCGGCTACGGCTGGTACCACTGCTCCTGGCTCAAGAGGTTCCACCTCCGGACCGGGAACCGTCTCGGCTGCTCGCGAGCGAGCGCCACCGAGTGTAGGGTCACCTACGGGCGACTGAGCAGCCAAGGTCCTGACTGCTGAGTACGCTCACCGTGTCAGGACCCAGGCACGGTTTGGAAGGATGGTAAGAGTCGCTCAGGTGACTCTCGCCAGACTAGCAATCGCTCGCACAGCGATCGTCCGGTACCCAGGGTTGACATGACGTTCCCACCAGACTGTTCATGTGGCGAGGCTGGGAAGAGGTCCCCCCTGGTCACCGGATCCAGCCTCGCCTGGACCTGGTCACCGGGTCCAGCCTCGCCTGGACCTGGTACTGTGGTGCGTCGAGAGGACGGTGCTCGCTCTCACCGTGTTAGTGGACATTACCAGTCACCCGACCGTCACTCCCACCAGGACTGGATGGTTCGCAAGACTGGTAGCAGCCCCCCTGACGCACGAGACCGACGCTACATTCCTCGGTCCAGCGCTTCTCCGCAAGGAGACAGCTGGTCCAGACCTGCAGCTCGATCGCCACCGTGGGTTGGTGATCACCTGCAGTCTCCTAGCCTACCGGTTCTGCTGGTAGGCAGGGTAGGAGGGCTCATAACAGCTCCCCTGACACATGAGACCGACACTCCGTCCTCGGGCCAGCTCCGCAAGGAGACCGCTGGTCCAGACCTGCAGCTCGATTACCACCACAGGTTGGCGATCGCCTGCAGTCCTCCTACCCAACTGGTTCTGCTGGTGGGTAGGGTAGGAGCATCAGGTCTCCCTTACCTGTCCCTTCAACCTCCTCGGGCTACACCAGGAGGAATGAGGCGAACAGAAGAGACTGGTGTGAGCTCCTTAGGTCCTCCTGAGAGGTTTCAACCTCGACGAGGACTGGGACATGTCGGAGGATGGTATCGGCTCTCTCCTGTCAGTTGCACGCTCAGCCCCACCTAGACGACGGTCACGGTGGTGGCAGACATTTTGCCTACAGTACGAGTTTCGTAACCCTCCTCGGGAAAACGTTTTCTCCAGACGGTAACGTTTTCCTAGACTCGGAGCGGCCATCACTGCAGGTTGATGGCTGCCCGTAGCTCGCTTCTCCGACTGCTAGTTCCGCTGGCAAGGCGAGCGAGAGCGTCCAGTCTTCCTCCCTTCCCCATTCCCTCTCTTCCTATGGCTGCGACGGGAATGGGAGGGATCCTGCAGAGCGTTCTCCGTAGGATTCCGTGTCGGGGACTGCGTTCCTGGAGGGACCTTCAGGTCCTACCGGACACAAGTCCTCGTCGTTGAGGAAGGATTTTGCCCATTTCTCCTCGATTTCTACGGGAATCGTGAGGACCACCACCTGACGATCGTCTGACGAAATTCGGGGGGGGGCGGTTTTGCTAAGTGCTTAAAATTCTTCGGAGTTTCTAGCACTCACCGAGTGTTTTTGTCTTTTACGATCTGCAAACACTTGGGCGAGACCAGAGTTCAGAGTGGGCGAGACGAGAATTCCTGATAATTTTTACTACAATAATCAGGAATTTACTGAATGCTTGAATTCCTTGGAAGCCATTAATGCCATGAATTTATAGTGTTCGAAGGAAGTACTGCTGTTGAAGGAAGAATATCTCGGGAGAAGCTCAGCCTGGATAGACCTGACGGTCCGTTGCCTCAGTAGGCGGTCACCCCTGGGATAGAGAAAACGGGCAATAACAGCCAATCATCCTTTCTTTTTTTCCTTTTACTTCTTGGCTATACCAGACTGAAAGAAGGAAATAAGAGGAATTCGATGGATTTTACTCCTTGGAATTCAAACCCAAGATACTATGTTTTTTATTCAATTCTAGGATTTTACCGAACATACGTCAATTTGTTCAGGATGGATACCACCGAGAGTTTGAATGCCTCTCCAGTGCTACTGTTTTGGGAACATCCAGTTCGGCTTGAACAAGTCATCTTCGGTATCCTGTTATCACTGTAGAAGTCTTCCTTCGGGCAAACTTCACCTTCGGTCTCGTCATTTGAGAATGGAGGAGGTCGGCTTCCAGTCCTTATTCGTGTTCTTCGAATGGAAGAGAATTTAGGCTTAAGGTCTAGGTACAGGAACCTACAAATATACTACGTATACTTCTCTCGCGACATGCTTCTGTTATCAGTTGAATTGTCCGAGGTGTAGGCACATACTGTAGTTAACTCTACGGGCATGTGACCGATACAAATAGTATCTCTTAATTGAGCTAAAACTCGGGACTGCCTTGCAAGCCTCCCAAGAGTTACCGGTTTTGATATTGAGGTACTAGTGGTATTGTTTACAACGACACCACCACCACAGCGTTTGCATTCACCGAAACCCGTTTCGGTTAAAATGCAATGCTCGAGCGTATTTTCTTGCACTCAAGTGGTTCTAGCAGAACGCATTCCTTCATGGAATGGATAACCTAGCAACTCAGGATGACAAGTGGTGAGAGCTAGCGGTGTCTGGGCTGCTTGCCAGCCTTGCCTGCTGGCTCTCCTAGATAGTTCGGTCGCGTTTTGTCTCTCCTCCTCTGCGATGATTGACTACCGAATCGAATCTCTGCCCGGCAATCACAGACTTAGGTCTCTGGTTGGAATTCTTGGATACGTGTATGACCATCTCTACTGCGTCGCCTTTTGCCATTGCGAGAATTTTCAGACAGATATCTTACTAGACTTGTTATCATCTTTCTGTTTACCTCACGGTAACAGAAGTCTGTAGCCCTAGTCTTTCGCTTCATCGCACCTGCTGCTGTGATGACACAGAAAGATTTCTTCAGACAATCTGAGTTTGTCTTCTATATACATCTCATAATTCATAGGTGTGCAATTATTCTTTGTTCATCCCGAATTGTAGATGAATAACGGAAGACTTCGCCTGTTCCCCGCCCTGCCAGCTCTATTTCCAAAATAATAGAAATGTCCTCCCTGATCCAGCCCATGAGAAGCGGTTCTTCAGGCAGTACAATCCCTGTGTTTTCATTACTGAAAGACGCTCCGCTTTCATTGCAAACTCCGACTTCTCACCGAAGAGCAATGAATTAGCAGTTTAGCATTTTCAGTCCTCTGTGAAACTACAGGGGTTAAAGCCGTCTTCACTGGTTGGTGTCATCAACAGGACTTTTTCTTCGTTCAGAATCTGGAGAGTTAACTTCTCTCGATTCAGCTGTGAAGACGTAGGCCTGCATTCACCTTAGTCTTTCACTGGCATATAGTATTGTTTCTCCTCTGTTGAGATCAACTTGGGTCTCTAGAAGGCAATTGACTTTCATCTAATTGGCACTTGCCTTGAGAGAATCATCATCTTGTCTCCCAACATAGGTGGTGAACAAGATAGACGATTTGTGTGGTTTCTCGGCATAACCCTTCAAAAGGCGAGTGTCACATGACTACGTCTCGGATGCATGACTCCTCGCCTCACACTGAGCGCAGTCAGTCGGCAGCTGTTAAAGAGTCAGAGACCGTCATGAGCTCTGCTGTGGACTAAGTATAGGTTGATCCAGATCAGTCATTACTTTGTCCTTTTGGCGTGTTCCTGTACCCATAAGGATCGACACCCACCATGGAGTGTCAGTGTCTTAATCCGCTGCTGAATATTACGAGACCGTGAGAGACTTCGCTGCAGTTGGATAGTCCAGTGAATGGATACTTGTCATCACTCCAAAGAATATGTCGGACAGGAAGATAGATAAGGTCATTGCGACCATATTCACCTTTCCCTTTCGGCCTGCCCACAGGTCCTTGGAACCTCATTTCCTTGGACCAGTGGTGGACGCTTGCAGGTTGTGTTTGCTTACCCAGCTCCTTCAAGAGGACAAGTTGCTTCTCACCTATGGTGTGCTGTTCAAAAGGTAAGAAGGATGCGAGAGTGACTGGCCTCTCCATCTTCCCCACCTCGTCCTTCCGCTCCCCTTCCTTCGGGTTGAGGATAGGACTCGAACTTTCACTGGATGGTCGGACGATTGATGCAGTAAGCTTATACATAAAGCATCCTTTTTGTTTCTTATTAGAATCATAGAAGCAATCCCGTTCCTTCCTCTAGCAAGGGGAGGAAGGAGACTGGCAATAATACAAACCCTTCCTAAAACTTTGCATTAATGCCTCTAACTCTAAATATTCTTCACAGCCCATTTTCGAATGAGTTACAACTCCTCACTCATTTCGAAAAGGCCCAGAAGTCTGACTCTTGATCATGCAGCTCCTATACTTCAATCAAGTTGTCAGAGGCAGGGCACTCCTCCTCGCTCTTACGACCAGGAGGAGTAGCCTAGGCGTGTAGAACTCCGGTCAGTTCTAGAGGCTCACTTAGATTCCTCCCACCAATCAGTGAGTCTTCCCTATGTAAAGGACCAAGGGTTTGTGTATCGTGTAGGACCAAATCACAATTTTTGGAAGTAAATTGTATTTTTCCTAACTATACAAACCTGAGGTCCTTTACATACATGGCCCACCTCATGCCACCCCTCAATCTGAACCTGGGCCAAAAGGCAAAGTGGAGTATTTACATCCGGGCAGGCTAACCTACCCGCCTGCCACACGGTAGTTACTGCCTAACCCCCTTGTTCAAGAATTTAATGGCCGTAATTCCAGCTACGCCGAAAGTAATTCCTTATGTAAAGGACCTCAGGTTTGTAAAGTTAGGAAAAATACAATTTACTTCCAAAAATTGTGATAATTTACCGTTTTCATGCCGTTAACAGATAAATACTTAAATATCATATTATTATGAAATAGGGTGAAAATAATGAATGTACATAATAAGTTTTTTCACACAAAATAACATGCTCCCAACACCATCTGTTGAAAAAAATAACAATCCAGTTCATAAGTACACATTTAATTCATATTTCAACTTATAAGCACTTCATATTACAAAAAATAACATACAATATTTACCCTAAATAGAAGCATGAAAATTGCTCTGAATCGAGTCAAGTACGGCAAAATAATCTTATCTCCACCCTCATCTGATTTTTCCAAACCAAAACATGATCGGTTTGTTTGTATTTTATAACTCAAATAGTAATACAAGAGTACGCACAGTATTATTGGATACTTGAAGTAAAGGATAACTTTTTAAAAGAGCAGAGAAAAAGATGCTTATTCGTTTGTATTTTATGTTTGTATTTTATGAGGCGGTCTCGGCACCTAGCCTATAAGTAACAAATAACCAGACAATGGCGCTATAAACCCTACAGAGTGTAAAACCCAGTTATGAACATATTTAACAAGTGCCATAAAACCGAAATGCCGTTAACTAATAACAATGGTAATCGTGGGCTGGCTGCCTGTAGACGGCAAAAATTTCAGGGGTAGTGGGCGTGTGATCTATACATAATGTAGAGTAGGCTGCAATGCAAAAGAGTTTAAGAACCACTGTTCTAGTGTTTCCTACACTTGTTTTTAGTGAAGTGAAGCTTTTGTGCATATTTTGTGTGATTTTTTGTGTCATTTTGTTTTCTGTCTGCCAGCATAGATTTAACCCTTAAATGCCTATTGGACGTATTTTACGTCGATGAAAAATGTCTGTCTTGTGCTTAATTGACATAAAATATGTCAACTCAAAAAAGTTTTTTTAAATATTCGCGGACAAATAGTTATAGGCCTACTTGGCAAAAAATTTTGAATCGCGCCTTAAGGGATGCTGGGAGTTCACGGATCAAGCTGTTCTTTTGTTTACAAGTGTTACCCAGGCGTGCATGCACGAATTTCTTTTCGCACTGAAAAGCATCAGCGACACATCCCGGAAATTATTTCGTCACTTTGTCGTAATTTTTGCACCATTTTATATTAGCCATTACATAGAGTTTTGTATATGAAAATGTGTGCAATTTCATGTAGCTTTTATCAGTTTTGAAATATTTTCATATAAATAACGATAAGTGCCAAAATTTCAACCTTCAGTCAACTTTGACTGGACCGAAATGGTCAAAAAACGCAATTGTAAGCTAAAACACTTACATTCTAGTAATATTCAATCATTTACCTTCATTTTGCAACAAATTGGAAGTCTCTAGCACAATATTTCGATTTATGGTTAATTTTTGAAAAAAAAACTTTTTCCTTACGTCCGTGCAGTAACTCTGCCGAAAAAATCAGAAATTCTTTTGTCAGATTGTCATAATGTTTGCACGGTTTTATATTAGCCGTTACATAAAGTTTTATATACGAAATTGTGGCAATTTCATGTAGAATACAACAAAAAACAACCAATGGTTGTAGCTTTTATCAGTTTTGAAATATTTTCATATAAATAACGATACGTTCCATAATTTCAACATTCGGTCAACTTTGACTCGACCAAAATGGTCGGAAAAGGCAATTGTAAGCTAAAACTCTTGCATTCTAGTAATATTCAATCATTTACCTTCATTTTGCAACAAATTGGAAGTCTCTAGCACAATATTTCGATTTATGGTTAATTTTTTAAAGTTTTTCCATACGTCTGTGCGGTAACTCTGCCGAAAAAATCAGAAATTCTTTTGTCAGTTTTTAGTGTTTGTCGTAATGTTTGCAACGTTTTATATTAGCTGTTACATAAAGTTTTATATATGAAAATGTGCGCAATTTCATGTAGAATACAATTAAAAACAACCCATGGTTGTAGCTTTTATCAGTTTTGAAATATTTTCATATAAATAACGGTAAGTGCCAAAATTTCAACCTTAGGTCAAATTTGACTCAACCAAAATTGTCGAAAAACGCAATTGTAAGCTAAAACTCTTACATTCTAGTAATATTTAATCCTTTACCTTCATTTTGCAACAAATTGGAAGTCTCTAGCATTAATATTTCGATTTATGGTGAATTTTTGAAAAAACTTTTTCCTTACGTCCGTGCGGTAACACTGCCGAAAAAATCAGAAATTCTTTTGTCAGATTGTCGTAATGTATGCACCATTTTATATTAGCCGTTACATAAATTTTTCTTATATGAAAATGCGGCAATTCCATGTAGACTACAACAAAAAACAACCCAATGGTTGTAGATTTTATTAGTTTTGAAATATTTTCATATAAATAACGATAAGTGCCAAAATGTCAACCTTAGGTCAACTTTGACTCGACCGAAATAGTCTAAAAACGCAATTGTAAGCTAAAACTCTTACATTCTAGTAATATTCAATCATTTACTTTCATTTTGCAACAAATTGGAAGTCTCTAGCACAATATTTCGATTTATGGTGACATTTTGAAAAAACTTTTTCCTTATGTCCGCGCGGTAACTCTGCCGAAAAAATCAGAAATTCTTTCGTCAGATTGTCGTAATGTTTGAACCGTTTTTTATGAGCCGTTACATAAAGTTTTTTATAAGAAAATGCGGCAATTTCATGTAGAATACAAGAAAAAACAACCCATGGTTGAAGCTTTTATCAGTTTTGAAATATTTTCCTATAAATAATGATAAGTGCTAAAATTTCAACCTTCGGTCAACTTTGACTCAATCGAAATGGTAGAAAAATGCAATTGTAAGCTAAAACTCTTACATTCTAGTAATATTCAATCCTTTACCTTCGTTTTGCAACAAATTGGAAGTCTCTAGCACAATATTTTGATTTATGGTGAATTTTTGAAAAAACCTTTTCTTTACGTCCACACGGTAACTGCCGAAAAAAATCAGACATTCTTTTGTCAGATTGTTGTAATGTTTGACCCTTTTTATATTAGCCGTTACATAAAGTTTTATATATGAAAATGTGCGCAATTTAATGTAGAATACAACCAAAAATAACCCATGGTTGTAGCTTTTATCAGTTTTGAAATATTTTCATATAAATCATATAAAGTGCCAAAATTTCAACCTTCAGTCAACTTTGACTCGACCAAAATGGTCGAAATGCGCAATTGTAAGCTAAAAATCTTACATTCTAGTAATATTTAATCATTTACCTTCATTTTGCAACAAATTGGAAGTCTTTAGCACAATATTTCATTTTATGGTGAATTTTTGAAAAAAACTTTTTCCTTACTTCCGTGCGGTAACTGCTTAAAAAAATCAGAAATTCTTTCATCAGATTGTCGTAATGTTTGCACAGTTTTATATTAGCCGTTACATAAAGTTTTATATATGAAAATGTGAACAATTTCATGTAGAATACAACAAAAAATATCACATGGTTGTAGATTTTATCAGTTTTGAAATATTTTCATATAAATCACGATAAATAGAAAAAATTCAACCTTTGGTCAACTTTAACTCGACCGAAAGGTTCGAAAACTGCAATTGTAAGCTAAAACACTTACAGTCTAGTAATATTCAGTTAATTACCTTCATTTTGCAACAAACGGGAAGTCTAGCACAATATTTCGATTTATGGTGAATTTTTGAAAACTACTATTTTTTTTTTTATGTCCATGTGTTACGAATTCATGCATCATATTGTGATAGTATTTTCTGTGTGTTGCTTTGATCGTTTTATAATTTATTATATACCAAAATCATTGCAATTTAGTGTACAATACAATGAAAAAAATTAACTCCTTAGCTTTAATTGTTTTGCTCACAACGCGATTTGTATACAATTATATATGAAATTTTTTTTCGCTCTGTCTTATATTTCAATATTTAAAAATGATAATGATATTTTTTTTTTATTTCTGATGGTTGCATACTAAACTTCAGGCAGTGATAAAAAAAGGAGCCAAAAATGAACTCAATCTTAAAAACTAAGTGCTGTGATTTAAAAAAAATTTTCCGCTTCAGCGCTCACTCCCAAACCCCACCGGCATACGGGAGACATTTTCGTAAATACCGGCTTGGTGTGTAAAGGTTAGCAAGATCAACATTGTTGCAAAGAATGTTATAGGCCTTGTAATAATTTTGTCTCCTGTGGCAGTATACCCTCATTCTTTTTGTATTTCTTGCTGGGGAAAAGTGTCATTGTGCTTCTCCATGCCCAGAATATGTTTCTTGCTCATCTTGTTGGGAGTTATTATAGAAGGCTGACGAGAACAAAGAAGAATCGTTCTTCTAGCTGTACCCTTATACTGGAAGTGACACCTGATCCTTTTGGAACTTTCCACTCTCCCCCTCCCCCAATGGAGATCGATCCCTTGTTTGTTAGACCACACATCCCCTTTCTTTGGAAGTGGAGGAAACTAAGCAATTCTTTATCTTCTCAGCCTAATCTCCCCCCTCCCCTCCTAAAGGAAACTTCAGTAGTCAAACCTTGACAGGACCCTGTCTTGACTTCATCAGCAAAGGGTGAGGACACATCTCAGCATTTTTACCCCTGCCTTTTACTCAGTCCAAAAGAGGCTCAGGGACATGAATAGAGGTTCCCATCAAGATTTGCTTCTCCCCCTCCCCTTCCTCCACTACCACAGGTGGGGGCTGCCTCCCTCCCACTATTGGATAGTTGGAGCAGAGAATCGGGTAGTTTTTGGTTTTGAAGGATAGTTACAGACACCCCTTTGAGAACTGATTCGTCCTCTTTCCCTGGTGCCCATCCTGCCTGAAGTACCAACTGAACTTCAGTCGAGTCCATGCTCCAGGAAGGAGTGATTGAGATGATCCAATGTCCTCTCCAGGGCTTATACAGGTATCTTATGGGAAATTCATCTTGGAATTAGAGACTAGTCCTATACCTCTTGACCCTCGACACCTAGTCAGACAAACCTCTTTCACGATGGAGACTTCTGCTCAGTCTTGGAGTTATCTGGAAGAAAGACTATATTTATGATCTTGATTGACCTTCAGGGATGCTTTTTTCATATTCTGATCCACCACAGTTTGAGGAAGTTTCTTTGATTTTTACACTAAAGGAAGGTCTTGCAGTTCAAGGTTCTTCTCTTCAGTCTGGCAGCAACTCTCTTAGATGTTCACTAACCTTTGCTCTGGCTTCAATCAGGGCTCATTCCAAGGGAGTCTGTCTCCAGCATAATATGGATTACTAGCTGATCCAGGCCTTCTATGGAAGTGGCACTACTCCAGGCCTAGCAACCCTCTGATCCCTACTCCTTGATGAGGTGGGGTGCTTAGGGACCCACTGCAGGGAGTGTATGCTTTTTTATGCATACACTCTGTTGTGGATTAAACTGAACACTGGGATCCATAACTTTTAGTCCTTTACATTTTCCCCCTTCCCTTCTTCCTTTTCATTGACAACCTTTGTATGGTACAGGCTCCCCCACTTTTTGTGGGGATAGGTTCCATAACCCACCGCAAAAATGCAAAATCCCCTTTACAATACTTATAACTGCTAAGGTTAGGAAGTGTGCTTACTAGAATAACATGAACACCTTCGAGTTGAAGGCCATCTCATAGACCTCCAAGCATTTGTTGATCTAATAGCAGGGAAAGTATTAGGTATGGTGACTGGCAACTTGATGTCTGTGGCTTACTTGAGAAATCAGGACAGTACTACCCAGAGTCACTGTGTCATCTAACATTTGGCATCTTTATGTAGACAGAGATGAACAATGTTGAGGTAGTACCAAGGATCATTCCAGGAAGGCACAATGTAGTAACTTAGAGCATCTGATGATGAAGTAGTTTATTTAATCAGAGTGGATAATGAGTCCAGAGCTGCAGGGCTGTATGGCATCAGTGGTTGTGGACCTTTTTGCAACCAGCCTTCATATAAGCTGTAATACTAGTGGTGCTCTCCCCAGCCAAACCAGTGGGTCTGGAATATAGATGCCCTTGTGAATTTGTAGGACTTCTTGAACATTTACACCTTCCTTTCCCTTGAGCAAACCTAGGAGGATCCTTGCCTGGATGAAGCTGCTTTATCAGCCACATTTTCAAAGATTCTTAGAGAATCTTATTACAGCTTTTTGCTTAGAGGCCATCCAGTAGAATCTGAGAGGTAGATGATTTTGATAGGAAGCAGTCTAAAGTCTAACCAGTACATTCATATCTTCAAACAACCTTCACCAGGCCAAGTTGAATTAATTTTGTAATTTGGTGTGGCAAAAGGGACAGTATTCCATGCAGAATCACCATTCCTCTTTATTTGGATTCTCCTCTTTTCTTTTGACAGTAAAAAGTTGTTGATCTTGGTCATCAAGAGCTTTGAACTACCTTGAGAACTCTTCTTTCTAGCTCTCTTACATTCACCCAATCATATTTGTCATTTTAGAGATGTAGATTTCCTGAGTTAATAGCTTAGCTTATGCTCTCACATACATTGCAAGTGTCCTTTTTGTCTGAATCACAAGATCTCTGTCTCCAAGTGCTCTCCTAGATTCATCAAGTCTTAGTCACTACTGTGTTGCATACAGCAGCTTGATCCTTCCAACTAAAATGCACTTCTGGTACTGTTTATAAGAGTGATGGGTTTATGATGAAACATTTGAATTTATACTAAAAATCATTTTTAGTTATTCATATGCATAATGTGTTTCTTCCCCCAGCATAAGTGACGTTTCAGATATTGCCAAGTACAGAAAATGGGAGACAGGTAATAAATAGGTGCCCAAAGCACCTGGTGGTATGCAATACTATGTGCTGCTGCTGATCTTGCCTGTTAGATGAAAGAGTGGAGTATCTGGTAATGTTAGAAAACCACAAAAAGACTATATGTATAATGTATTAGCAATAGGTTTGTATTAAAATAATTTTATTTTGTATTGAAATTCACTATCATGCAAGTCCAGTTATCAAGATATGAGACTGGGTTTTAAATGATACATCGGTTTTTATGATTTGTTAAGCTGTTTGTATAATCTTATTTAATTTCCATTGTGTGGTATTGTGATTCAGATTTTTTGTTGTATTTTATGTCAATATTTAGTTTATAATGGAAATTTAGATAGTCAAACCTGAGATAAATTGATTTTTCTCAGAAATTTTAGATTACTATTTACTGTTGTTCACTATTTCCCACATTAAAGGTATTTTCTTTGTAATTTTGCAGTTTGAGGTAGAGCCCTCTGGTTGTCATGGAGATCTTGAGCATAAGGTACCCATTTTGATTGGCTCAATTCCACTGAAGCAGTACTTTAACATCTTTGCCAATGGCTATCCTGGTCAACCCCAAGTAGCAGGAGCACAAGTACCTGGACAGCCTGCACCAGGTTTTGCACCACCTATATCACCAGGTTATGCACCACCTTCAGCACCAGGTTTTGTGCCACCTACAGCACCAGGCTTTGTGCCACCTACAGGCCCAGGCTTTGTGCCACCTACAGGCCCAGGCTTTGCGCCACCTACAGCACCAGGCTTTGGACAGCCAGGATACCCAAGTCAACCATCATATAATCCAGCCATGCCACCTCAGCCAGGTTTTGGAGATGTGAATCCTACTGCATACAATCCAAATATGCCGCCACCTGCATATCCAGGTCCACCCCAGCCATCTGCTCCAATGTTTCCCGGTGCAGTGCAATATCCAGGGATGCGTAAGTATAATAAATTTTATTTAATAAAACTATATATTTATTTATGTCTGCCTTGGTGTAGAGGTTAAGCCCTATAGCAGAGTTACAATTTAAGAGCAAGTTGGGCTAGTTGCAAAGGACAGATATTTTACATATATTTTCCATTATTTTCATAACTTCTGGTAGTAGAATTAGCCCTTCAGATTTGCATGTTGTTAGGTTAGGGGGCCAGTTTCTCTTCTTAAATTTGGAAAACCTTGAATAAATTTTGTGTCCCAAAAAATTGTGTATTTGACCAGCCCAAAAGCTGTGGCTTTGGTGATACTGTACATTGCTGCAAACTGAGCTAAGAACACCTCAGGTTATTTCAAGTCACCCATAACTGTTATCGTTAAAATGTATACTATAAGGTAATAAGACTGTTAACAAATTCCATATGACACAAAGTATAGTTTTTTGTCAGAGGTATCATTTTTGCAACAGCTTTCAAGTCGTCTTTTTTTTTTTTTTTTTTTTTTTTTTTTTTTTTTTTTTTTTCTGCACACAGATATACAAATATGACAAGTTTATGAACAGATTTATCCTATGTTAAATCCTGATGTGAAGACCTCAGGTTTGTTGGCAGTGAAAAATAGAAATTAATTAAAAATGTCATATTTAATGGCCTGTTTGATTAAAGTGGTGAAATTATGAGATTTCTAACTTATGGTGCAGTAATGGAAAGGAAAAAAATCTGAAGATGAATATGCAACGACTTAGCCTGGAGTATGCCATGGTTAACCATTTTTTTCCAAAAACTAGTTATAGCTGTACTGAGGAAGTTGAGAATGATTGTAGTTTTAATGAGTATTTTTAACCCTTAAACGCCGAGCCTCTATTTACAAAAGTGTCTGCCGTGTGCCGGCGGCGTTTGGGAGTTAGCGCCAAAGCGGAAAAGAAGTTTTATTAAAAAAATCAGAGGGCGCTTATTTTTTACGATTAAGAGTTCATTTTTGGCTCCTTTTTTGTCATTGCCTGAAGTTTAGTATGCAACCATCAGAAATAAAAAAAAATACCATATATAAATATTGAAATATATGACAGCGTGAAAAAAATTTCATATATAACTGTATACAAATTGTGCTGTGAGCAAACCGGTTAAAGCTAACGAGTTATTTTTTTCGTTGTATTGTACACTAAATTGCGATGATTTTGGTATATAATAAATTTTAAAATGATTAAAGGGAACACAGAGAAAATATTATCACAAAATGATGCATGAATTTGTAACGCACGGACGGAAAAAAGTTTTTTCAAAAATTCACCATAAATCAAAATATTCTGCTAGAGACTTCCTGTTTGTTGCAAAATGAAGGTAATTGAGTGAATATTATTAGACTGTAAGTGTTTTAGCTTACAATTGCAGTTTTCTAACTTTTCGGTCGAGTTAAAGTTGACCGAAGGTCAAATTTTTTATATTTATCGTGATTTATATGAAAATATTTCAAAACTGATAATAGCTACAACTATGAGTTATTTTTTGTTGTATTCTACATGAAATTGCGCACATTTTCATGTATAACACTTTATGAAATGCTTAATAGAAAATGGTGCAAAAATTATGACATGTTGACTAAAGAAATTCCGAGATATTTAGCAGTGTTACCGCACGCGGAGGTAAGGAAAAAAGTTTTTCTCAAAATTCACCATAAATCGAAATATTGTGCTAGAGGCTTCCTGTTTGTTGCAAAATAAAGGTAAATGATTGAATATTACTAAAATGTAAGAGTTTTAGCTTATAATTGCTTTTTTCGACCATTTCGGTTGAGTTAAAGTTGACCCTAGGGTTAAATTTTGGCACCTATCGTGATTTATATGAAAATATTTCAAATCTGATAAAAGCTACAACCATGAGTTATTTTTTGTTATATTCTACATGAAATTGCACACATTTTCATTTATAACACTTTATGTAACGCCTAATAGAAAATGGTGCAAAAATTACAACAAGTTGACTAAAGAAATTCTGAAATTTTCAGCAGAGTTACCGAGCGCAGAGGTAAGGAAAAAGTTTTTCAAAAATTCACCATAAATCAAAATATTGTGCTAGAGACTTCCAATTTGTCGCAAAATGAAGGTACTAAATGATTGAATATTACTAGAATGTAAGAGTTTTAGCTTACAATTGTGTTTTTCGACCATTTCGGTTGAGTCAAATTGATCTAAGGTTGAAATTTTAGCTCTTGTCGTGATTTATATGAAAATATTTCAAAACTTATAAAAGCTAAACTATGGGTTGTTTCTATTGTTGTATTCTACATGAAATTGCGCTCATTTTCATGTATATAAAATTATATAATGGCTAATATAAAACGGTGCAAAAATTACGACATAGTGACCAAAGAATTTCTGAGATGCGTCACTGATGTTTTGTAGTGTGAGAAGAAAGAAATTCGCGCATGTGCAGCTGGGTAAAGCTTGTAAACCCAACAACAGCTTGATCTGTGAACTCCCAGCATTCCTCAAGCCGCATGATTTAAAATTTTTGTAAACTAGGCCTATAACTATTTTTCGGCGAAGATTTAAAAATTTTTGTAGTCGATGTACTGTATGTCCACTTGGCACCCGACAGACAATTTTATTTGACGTATAATATGTCCAGTCAATGTATAAGGGTTAAGAGCCACTTGATAGTTCAGCATTTTTGCTAGAGCTGGTTGAACTTGGATCTTAGGCTTGTACTGTACCTTTGGTTATAGTTACATTGAGTGTGAATTTTAGTCAAGTAACAGCCTTCAGGTGACAAATAGGGAGGTAGTCATGATGTAAATTGTACCACAACTAATTGTGAAGTCACTGCCTATGTGTGGTATATGATCAAGTACTATTTTTATCCATTTTGTAATAGCTTGCCATTGCCTTTTACTATAAGATATCTCGCAGTTTTTTTTTTTTTTTTTTTTTTTTTTTTTTTAACAGAGGATTGTCTTTGGGAATGCACCTACCAGTTTAAGAGATACAGACAGTTGATTTTTGATAGAAAGAGGTACAGTTTATATGAATTATGCAAGACAAGAATTTCCCGTAGAACAGTACTGCCTTTGGTATAATATGATCATATTTATTTTCAGAGTAGTTCTTGAATATATTGATATATTTTTTTTCCAGCTCTACCTGTGTACAACCCGTGCATGTTTGGTGTTGCAAATTTCACTGAAGATGATAGTGATGATGAGCATGGAAACAATGGAACTAAATTCGCTCCTCATTACATATCTTACACCCTTGTTAATGCGAAGCACCAGCAGTCAGGTAAATAACATAAAGCATGTGATGTACACATTTTTTATTTGCAAGGAAAGCATACTAATCAGAAATTCAAAACTAGTAAAGTACAGGTGTTGGAAAAGGATTAATTTTATAAAGTAGCTCAACAATTTATAGTCTTGTAAGGCTTTCATAAAAATGAATTCCTGGAAGAGATTTGCCGACTGAAGTTTGGCAAACTAAGGTACTTTGGATAGCTAGGTGGTAGTGGACTAGAAGAAATGGATGAAAATGATAAAAAATATACATCTTTTGAGCAAAACGGTGAGGAAATACCTTATTGAAGTCATGTGGCTTTGCCTAAAATATTATTTGACAGGTGAAAGGGCTCCTGGAACCAGGGGAATGTCTTTCACCAATCCAAATTGTGAATATCTCTTTCCTTATATCTTTTTCATTATTATTTCAGCTTCTTGCAAACTATATAAGCTTTATTCCATCATTTTGTCTAATGCTCCAGCTTTATCTTCACTGTCTTGATTATCAAGAAGGGATACCAGCTATATTTAGAATTCATTTTTGAAACCATTACTGGGAGCTATGGTTATTTATCAGCCACCTGCTAATGTTTAGATCTGTTACATATCAGTATGCCAGACATATTGACATTTAAGAGGAGAGACTATTCAATGGGTGGTCTGGTTTCTAAGAGTAGGACTCTTGGCATTCTGTTTGGCTTGCCTGTCAAGATGATTCTAGAGAGGTGTGTATTAATGTAGTAGTCTGTGTCATCAAACGTGTTTGGTTTACACTTTAGCAACCCAAATCAAGTTGATACTGTCCCTTGGGGACAGGATCAACATAATCTTGAATTGTTCAAGGTTCATAATGATTAAAATAGACTAAAGATCATCACCCCTACGACTAGAAAATTATTTACTATAGTAAATTCACATCAACTGTGCATTTGATGTCTAGGCCAGTTCCTTACAACGCTCCTGATTGGCTGCTGATAAGCCAATCACAGGGCTGGAAACTCTCTCTCTCAAGAGTTCACATAGGCAGGATGTATGTTCCACCTCTCCTGAAAGACGTATCCCTCGGGAGAGGTGGAACATGGAACCTACCCATGTGAACTCTCGATAAAGACTGAGAGTTTCCAGCCCTGCGATTGGCTTATCAACAGCCAATCAGGAGTTTCGTAAGGGACTGGCCTAATCATCAAATGCACGGTTGATGTGAATCTACTATAATAGTAATTGTCCATCCAAAAAGATGTCATTAAGACAAAAAAATTATTGTTTTGTAGAAACCACATCAGTACAGTTTTCAGAACATTACTTATCAGTTATAAAAAAAAGAAGTTAAGTGATTGTCACAATTAACAAAAATAACACGAGCTTTATTCAGGAACTGTAATTTTACCAGGATGAACCAATTAAAAATATTTTACTCAATTCCTGGATGAAAAGATATGAAACTTTACAAGATCTGGAAATTTATTGTATCCCAAGCAGAAAAAAGATAAACATTATAGAAAATAGCAACAAGAAAGTATGAAAGACAAAATTTACCAATGAAAATACAACTTTTTGAGCACAATAATTTATTACCTCTCCAATGCAAAACTGCTCAGAATTTAGATTTGCACACAAAAGTGCCACTATGATCCATGTACTTCTCTTTAGATCAGGTATCCAGAAAACTACATAAAATGTGCTCAAATGGCTGTGCAAGGAATCTCAGGTCCTTCATTATTCTGGTTCGAGTACTGTTGTGAAGAGACAGCCAGTCCCAAAGAGTATCCCAACAAAGTCCTTGCCTTAGAAAAATCTGCTGGATATAAGGTAGGACTTGTTCCTATTTTTTAGGACTCCTTTCGACTGGGGTCTGTCAACAACCGCTCAGGTTTCATCAGCTCCCTTCTCTGGTGGCTCCCCAGTTTAGCCAATCATCTAAGTAGGCCACTGGTTAAATTCCTTATTTCTCGAGCTATAAAATGCTTAGTACATTATATAGAAATATTTACACAATGTGTTTTTTCAAATTTGACAAGTGAAGGATCCCCCTTCGTTTGAAGGAATTGAAGATTGGTGGCATATAAACCCATCTTTATGACCCCCTTTTAAGAGGGGTCTGGTTTTTGGAAAAAAATTCTTTAGAGGAGAGGGAGGGTAAGATCATTTTTATCCTAACCCATTGAAAATTATTGTCCCCATGGGAAGGAGTTCATTGCATTTGATGCTGTAGAAGACAACCCTGACCATTCTCTTGCTTTTTATACACAGTCCAGGAGTTGATTTTCCTTTTCCCTGGTAGAAGCATCATGTCCACTTAGGAAGGGGTGCTGTTACTATTGCTGCCTTTTCTTCTGTTGTTGGAGGGATCCTTTTGTATTGACTGGCAGCTTGTATGGCCCTGATTCATATCTAGCTTTCTTATGCTTGAAAAGAAAACTTAAGAGTACAGGTGGCCCGCGGTTAATGGCGCAATCCTTCAGCGGCAAATCGGTTTTATGGCTGTCGTCAAATATATTCATTAAAAAAATGACATTTTAAGGTATTTTTACAGCACAATTTTTGGTTTACAGCACACTAGCGCCATTATGTCTTAACGAGTTCCTTCATTTGTAGAAATGCCATTGAGACCATAAAGGTCATGGAAATGATATTAACAAATTTTATGGAGAGTTATTACATAGGTATTAGTGTAAAATATATGCCTCTGACGCTGTTTTATGCAGAAAATATCGAGTTACACAAGTGCAAATTTAGCTATGGATGTGTTGATTTATAAATGTTCATGCTTTTTTGTTTAAAATGTGTATGAAAATGTATTACATATAGTGTATTTTTATTTCTGCACAGAAATATGATACAAAGTCAGCTTTTGAAACTGCCCTTCTTGTTATCAAAGAGGATGTTTTTTCATGTTCTTTCTTGTGAGCCACCGCCTGCCGCTCTTCCGAAAATATCGAGTTAAAAAGTGCAAATTTAGCAATTGATGTGTCGATTTTATAAATGTTCGTGCTTTTATGTTTAAAATGTTTATGAAAATGTATTACGTATAGGGTATTCTTATTTCTGCGCAGAAATATGATACTAAGGCAGCTTTTGAAACTGCCCTTCACATTATCAAAGAGGATGTTTTTTCATGTTCTTTCTTGTGAACCGCCACCTGCTGCTCTTCCGAAATATAGTTAAAAAGATTGCAAATTTATTGATCGATGTGTCGATGTTATAAATGCTCATGCTTTTATGTTTAAAATGTGTATGAAAATATATTACATACAGGGTATTTTTATTTTTGTACATTAAATATGGTACAAATTAAGGCAGCGTTTGTAACTACCCTCCATGTTGTCAGAGGATGTTATTTCATGTTTGTTCTTGTACGCCACTGTTTCGGAAAATGCATGGTGTTATTTTATTAATTTGGGAGCTAATTATAACTCATTTTATTAAAGAAACTTCAACTTTTTGTTATAATGAAACTTCAGCTTTTTGTTATAAGTTTTCATGCATTTATGTTTAAAATGTGTGTATGAAAAATGTATTACATGGTATTTATTTTATAATTGTACATGAATATGATACAGAGGAGTACGCATGTTCATTGGAAGTCTTTGTAACACCCCCTCACATGATTAAGACAATAGGTTGTTCAGTTGCGCCAAAATAATTAAATTTTAATTTATATAATTGAATCACGTTTTTATAACAAATTATATTTACAATTGTTGCATAAATTTATTTTAAAAGACAAAACTCGCGTATACACTTGATTGTGCAACACTGCAATTTGTTTGTTTTTACATGGGATAGAAGTACAAAATATAACTGCAACTCGGTCGGTTTTTGTCGTACGACCATACAAGCTCGAAATGCCGTTGCTATGCAGATGGCATAGTGACAAAAATTAAGATAAGCACAGAAGAAAAAGTAAATATGCATCTTTTCCATAAATCCTTTAAAACTTTATACATTACTTCACTGTATCCAATAATATTGTATCTATTCTCGCATTATTGTATGGCAAAGCTAAGCCAGTATTCTGTGGAGTGGCCAATGTTTTGGTTTGAAATCAGCTGATGGCAAATACGAGTTTATTTCGCCATATTTAACGCAATTCTGAGTGAATTTTCTTTCTTCTAGGTAGCTTAAAGGAATATCTAGATAATTGACTTATATGAGTCAAGGTTATTTTTCCTTATATGACATGTTTTTAGGTGGAAATAGGAATTGAATATGTCTCGTGATTGTGAACTAATTTTTTTTTCGTTAACCGATTACGTTGGCAGCATGTTTATTGCGTAAAAAAATTATGTGAGTCCGTTCGCAATTTTCCCTTGTATCATCCTGATACGAACTTTGTTAGTCATCTTATATCGGCGTGAAACCAACACTAAAATGTGTTCTTTCAAGCACATTAGTTCTGATTAAAATTATTTTATCTCAATTTTATCTATGGTTGTGTTTGATGGTATACGTTTACTGGAGTTTTATCCTTGTTGCCGATGCACGATAATAGTTATTAGCAGCTTGAACAATTTTCTCAGCTTCAGTTACAATTAGGTTTAAATTTAACAGTATATTTCCAGATTGTTCTTTGATCTATAGTGATCTTTGACGTATAGCAAAGAAAGTTATTACATTAAGATATCTCAGTTCTGTTCTACATAACGTCATTTATAATAACTATGGTAATAGTGTACTATAGCACGATGATTGAAATACAAGCCAAACGAATGTTATCCAATTCGGTTGTACTTAAAAAAATAAAAATAAAAAAGTTGTTTCTCGTTCGGTTGTTCATGGATGTACACATTTATGCAACACGTATAACGTTAAAACCATACTTTCATCATTCTCATTTGCTGTTTTTGAACTTGTGTGATTAGAAGATGGGATAAAGTTAGTCTATTGTAATTTGGTCTCTCATAAAATCAGATTATCGTAAGACGAATTATCGTAACTAGAACACCACAACTTCCTGTACACTGTATTAAACCTTATTATATCTTTACATATTCTAGACACCCAAAGGATTAAAGCTAGCTAGGCTTTTTTCACTTTACAGTATTTATAATAATATAATGTACTGTACAGTAAATTCTATAGATCTATACTGCATAAATATAGTTTTACTTATTGCGCCATTGTGGGATTATGGTGCCGTTTGACTGGTCTAGGACGCTGTTAACTGGTCTGGAATTTTGAAAGAATGTGTGCGGCGGCCGTAGGCTTTAAAATCACTGTGTCGAAAATCACTTAGCATCGGCAGCCAGGAACGGAACCCCTGCTGCTAACCGATTGCTGCCTGTATTATTTCCAGGTTCCCTTTTTCCAAGAACCGCGTATATTGTGCAGTTCTGTTGTTAGGCTTGTCCAGCGAGTTGTGCAGCAACAGACTTTAAACAGTTTCCAACAGAAGGGGGATGAATGTAAGAGGGAGGTTACATTGGGGAGCAAATTGTTGGAGCCCACCAATGAATGTTGAGGTGGTGCCTAGCATGAAATTCAGCTACGGCTTTCTTGCATTTTTTCTTGTAGTGGTCCCAAATTGCTGGGTAGCCATTTCCAATGGGAGCTTTTTTTTCTTAAAAGAAAGGGCAATTGTTGCCCATTCCTTTGTTGAACTATCAGATATTAGAATGGTGGAGACAAATTGCTTTATTTCTGCCATAAAATTTCGTTTCCCATTCTCCACAAAATTTTCACATGATTGATTGTTTTAAAAGTGAAGGGATGGAAGGCTGGTGCCTTCTGGAGAGGGTAGGTTCCCTAAAATTGTTGCATTATATCCATAGGGAGAATAACCAGCTACTTCAACAGTTTTTTAATTCCTATTGAATGATGGACCTAGAGCCGTTCAGTATTGTGATACGACACTCTGCCCCAAAATTCTACATGCTCAACCTCAAGCATACTTTTTCTTTCATTAATGAGGTATTTCCATCTGGTTAAAGGGTGCACATTGATGTGTCTTGCCAAGAGTTATCAGTATCATTCTCATGGGTGGATATTTATGCCCATGCTATATTGTCTGAGCCGGTCTTATTATTGTTACCAGTTGGAGGTCTTTCTTTTTTTTCTGCAATGAAAAATAACTGGTAATAGTGGATGGTTTGAACCGGGTATCTTTTTTATCTGAATATCCTGCCAGATATCGAGCTATGCTAACTTCTTTAATATTAGTTGCAGAGAAAAAAGAAAACAGTAGTATTCTGATGAGAATTTTTACGAGGATTCCAAATACGCTCTTACTTTTCTTCTACACTGGAAAATAATGATGATATTACGGTTCAAACAAAGCTGGCCCATGGGTGCCAGCCGCTAGCTGGCTCAGTTCAATATTTGTATTAGTATTGGTAAAAGCAAGATGATGGGTCTTTTAATCAGCTTTTTATGACTATGGACATTTATTATTGGGCTTCATAATTTTGTGTTCTGATATAGTATATATGGTGTAACAGAAGTTTTATTTTAACATTTGTGCACCTGAAAAAAATTAGAATTGAAAAAGTTATCATCATCAATAAAAATGAATATCAAATTAAAATTTATTCAGAATGTGGGAGATATTTAAAAAATAATTATCAATAAAAAAGGGATATCAAATTAAAATTTCTGTAGAACACCCTGTTGCCGCTTAGGTTAAAGAGGCACAGCAAAAGGTAAGCATTGAATGCATTGCTAATTAGACCAGTTTTCTCCATTTGTTATAAAGTAGTTTAATACTAATTTGCATTATCTGTTTATGAATTTCATTACATTTGATCAAAGCAATGATTTCAAGGTTTATTAACTAAGCTTGTTTTCTTGTCAGTTGTACAGTCTTATCTGTTTTTAACTGCTTTAGTCTATTTGTAGGTTATGATAATTCCTCATTTGGGAGTGGTATGGTAACTGAACGAAAGCGACATGGAAGTGGAAGCAGTAGTAGCAGTTCAGAGCATGAACACTGTGATCAAGGTAAATTCCCATGTATTGGTTATAATTCGTCAAAGATTTTTTTTGGTTTTATGTAGACAGATGTGTGTAATCTCACCTGGAACTTTATTTGTATATATTGTATGTGCGTATCTTATTTATTTTACCGTATTTGTTTGATATTTTTTAATTTTTATTGTTAAATTATATTTGTAAATGAACAAAATTTATTTGTGAAAGCTCATTTGTCTTGGGGAAATTAATGTTTTAGAACGCTGTGGCTTAACATTACCGTAACATTCATTATAAAGCTGAGTTTCTCCTCCAGCAGAGCTCTCTCTGATAATGTGGCATGTACATCACAGTACAATTATTGTTTACTGTTAAGGAATGTCATGTATGTTTCACATCTTGGAAGCAAATGTTAGTAGGGCTGTATAGCTTCATTATTATAATGAAAAGACAAATCCCTAAGAAGAAAAAAAAACAAAAGGGATAAACATAAGGAAAAGATGGCTCAGTGGTAAAATTAACACAAACAGGGAATTTGTGAGAGGTATGGAAAGTACCTGTTGATAGTGTAAAGTTGCTCAAGGAAATCAGGTGGGATGCATTGCATCATTGGAGGATTTGGGCATATGCAGTAGGGTTTATCAGTCGCACTTGGGAGAAGTTGATGTAACTGGAACTTCATGACAGATATAATATAAGTTGCTTTGTTATTATTAAAATCCTTTTTTGTTTTAAAAACTTGTTTTCAGATAAATATCTCAAATTGAATGGTAACTGTAAAGTACAGGTTAGATTAGGCTTGAAAATGTCTGCTCATTGCTTTGGGACATCTTGAATATTAAATTGTATCCTAGAGGGTTGCACATCAGAGGATCAGAAAAGTCAGATTTCTGAAGCATGTTATCAGCTAAGGGCTTACTGTATTGTAATAGACTTTTCATATGTAGCATTAACAGTGAGTGAAAAGATAAGGTTGGGCAACAGGTTCTGGTTTTATTTTTGGTTGTTTAGTAACGTATGCTGAGTTAGCCCTTTGTGGATAACATTTTTGCTTGTGATTTCAGGTGACAAAACACCCTTGGTTATCCATCACCATCACCATCATCATTCAGGCTCAGAGTCTGAGAAAGATGCCCCTGTTTGCATTAATAAACCTGATCCAGTCCCAGAACCAGTAACTAATTCAGTTCCTGAACATGACAGTCAATCATCTCATAGCAGTAGTAGTAGTAGTAGTAGCAGCAATGAAGAAGCAGTGGGAGATGATCCAGTGCCAGAAGAGGAACCAGTAGAAGAGCCAGAGCCAGAGCCAGAGCCAGAGCCAGAAGAACCGGAGCCAGAGCCAGAAGAACCAGAACCAGAGCCAGAGGAATAGAAGGCCATATTTTTCTTCAGGTATACAAATAATCAATTTTATTATGAAAATTTTTTTTATATTGTTTTCACACACTTTGCTGATGCTAGGGCCAGCAAGAACACTGCTATAAGAGTCAAGTCTCTATCTGTAGCATGTCACAACAGTTCATAGGGAGCCTTCGTAAGGCTAGAGAATGCCAGGGTTAAATTCCAGCTAGGAGATCTGAGTTCTCTAGGACAGGATTGCTCAAAGCTCTTGATCGCATAAATATTTCCCAAGAAGCAGAAATATCTAAAGTTATTCATCCTTAGCACTGTAGGTAGAGCAGCCTTATCACCCTTTATGGCTGATGCAGGAAGATGTCTTTCTCTTCTTAGAAAAACTGAAAAGGTACCTACTTGTTGTTGACCTGGTAGTTTGTGCCAGGGATGTGGCTCTCTTGGAACTTCTACCAGCAGAGATAACAGGTCCAAAACCTTTCTGCCTGAGCTCAGAAAGGGGAGAGCATCGTCATCCCAAGACTTCATTCCTTGTTCAGAGGAGAGTCTTCTGCCACAACAAACAGATCTGGGATCATGAACCATAGACCTTTAGGCAGCTGTTGAATCGTGTTGTGAGGAGGTCTAATGTGGGTCTTCTCCAAGTAAACAGAAGGGACAATAGAATAACTTAAGGGCATGTTGTATGATAATTTCCTTTATGCAGATATGTACTAATATCCTAATGTCAACTTGTACAGTCAAAGTAGTTGCACCTTAGACAGAGATACCCTCACTCTGCCAAAGGAACATGTATTTCCAACAGAGGAGACATCCTATGAGGTGATTGTCTATGATGACATATGTTCGTTATGCTGCTCATCAGAGGAGATTGTCCTATGATGATAGGACACACCACACCCCCCCCCCCCTTTTAGTGAAAAAGGGGTTCGGGGCCCATATCCTATCCAACATAGGATGTCTCCTCTGCTTCTTGCGAGATCCCGAAGAAACCTTTGCCAGGGAGTTGAAAAAGATCCGTAATCCTGATACCAGTGCAATCCAACGGATAACACCCACTGGAAAACAGAAAGAAATGAAAAAGCGGGCAAACTAAATCGGCTTTAAGGGGGCCAGCCGGAACCCCTATATATGGTGGTATAGGGCGAAAAATGCAGTCATGAAAAAATTCATGAAGCTTCATATACGTATACGAAATATTTCGTCAAAATTCCTCATACCCTCGTAGTTACAGGGTAATTAGTAAACATAACTCAATACTGTAAGCCTAAAACATTCATCCGTACAAGAAAATGCAATATTTCTTCTGTTATTGTAAATTTTGATAATTATTAGCAAAGAAATTGTGATAAATGGCATCTGTAGAGATTCCGTGGCTCGCAGAAGCGAGTATCTGGTTCAACCATGAATCAGTCGGACCACAGACTTTTAAGTAGATTACACGTTCGAGTTTCACCTCGTGACATTTGCTTGCTTTTACGTATGTTTATGTATGTTTTGGCAAGAAGTTCATCATGCCAATGAGGAAAAGACAAGGAAAACATCCCGCTAACATACAAAGAAAAATCGCTCAAGTATTATTACAGAATATCATAATATATGCGTAGTTAGTGAAGAGAGAGGGGAGGGTTGCCTAGTAACACCCCCTTCTTGCCTGACAGCACACGTCACACTGTGCCCAAGGCTACGATCTTTGAGCAAAGAGATCTTCATTTATGATATATAACATAGTTTTGGTTTGTTCATACACGAAACAAACCTTCGGTCTTAACATTAGGATTTACTAGCGCCAAGCTGGAAACCGGTAGAATTAAAATTACACTTGTGAGATCCAGGGACTAATGGCATCTATACCAGGTCACGGGGCATGTATACCCAGAATGCCCACGGCTACCTGTGACCCATCAGTTATTTTCCTACCGCCTTTAAGATAAGACGTGTTACTGTCTATCTCATTTAAAGCCGGTTTTTTCAGTTTGCCCGTTCTTTATCCATTTCATTTTTTATTTTTCATTCCTTTTCTTTCTCCAAGTGTGATCAGTGTGTGGTAAGAGTGTATACATGGTATGATGGAGAATTTTGCCTCAACATCGGGATCGTCTACCGCTTCGAAGAGGAGACAAAGGAAATGCCCAGGAGTCAGTGGCTTTCCATGTTCTAGGTTCCTAACTTCGGTGTCGACGGATCCTCATCCAACGTGTAGTAGGTGCAGGGAAAACGTATGTACGGTTACTAATCCGTGTTCTGTTTGTCGCGGTTGGTCGGTGGAACAGTGGAAGAAGTTCTATGGGAAAAGCCAATACAAAAGGAAGGGGGTGACGCCATCTTTGGATGACCAAACCTTACCGGCTTCTTTTGTATCGGTAATAAACCAGGCTGCTCCATATGTTTCTCCACCTGCTTTTGAATTGTCTCTTACCCCTTCGGTTTTCTCCTAGCGGTTCTGTATCGGAAACGTCAGGAGGGGCCTTGGGTAATTTTATGAGTAATTTGCACTCTCCTTTGTTCCCAGCAAGTAGAGGGGGAGATCCGCCATCTTTGTTCCAGGCTCCTGCTACTCAAGCGCATAGGTTAGATGGTACGTGGTCAGCGCTAGGCCTACCAGGCGTACCAACCTTGGATGGTCTGATAGCTCATTATATGACGTCACGGTTCCAGCAGGGTCCGGCAGCGCTGAATGTTCCTCATCCCCCGGGCTTGCAATTTATGGGAATTAATGCCGCGGCTTCACCATCCCACTCAGTATTTACAGCGATGCAGAACGTGGGAGGTAGTTTGGCAGCAAACGTGCAGTTGCCAGCAGAAACCTCTCAGTCTCTCCCTACGAGAGGGATGACGTCACAACATACGTCACACTCTGAGATGGCAGGCGTGATGACGTCACAGACCGATTCTCGCCCTTTTTCGCTGCACCCAGACGCTAATACGCCTTCTGACCCGTCAATGCAAACTGTAATGCAGAAATTACAGGATATAGAGGAGAGAATGAATAAGAGAGACACAAAGAAAAAGTGTGATTCGCCTTCTTCGTCTTCTTCCTCTAGTTCGGCGTCATCACTAAGTCCGATAACGTCACGGAGAGCGCCAGTCAAGCGTTGGAGAAGGATTCGGGAGTTCCTGGCGGATCCTCGGCCCAAGAGGAGAAGAATCAATTCTTCCTCTTCTTCGGACCAAGACTGTCATTTCCAAGTCAGCAAGAAGGTCGGAAAATCAGTGGCTATTAAGCACAAGGTTGGCAGACGAAGCCGTTCGCAAGAGTCCGAACAAGCGAGAGAGGTGACGGCCGGCGAGCTAGCGGCCGAGGCGGAGTTGCCAGTTCGGATCGCAAAAACTGCGATACCTCTGGTAAAATCGACGTTGGCGGCGAAAGGTGCAGCAGAGGATGGAATGCAGGTCCCAGTTTCGCCCGTAAGGCCGTTCAAAATACGTACGAAGGACGATAAGGCTCCTATTAAAAGTACGAAAAATAGAGAGTTGGCAACCTCGGCGGATACGTTCGTGGAAGGCAGTGTCCGTCTGGATAGAAGGTCGAGGCCGGGCTCGCCGACGCTCAAAAACGATGCCAATGCTAATAGAGACGAACTTACCTCTGTCTTAAGGGAGCCTTCATCTTGGAGATCTAGACGAGATTCTCGCTCTAGATCCGTGAGCAGAGAAAGAGTGAGAAGTTCTCGTTCCCCTGCTGACTATCCGGGATCGAGCCAACAGTGGCCAGCAAAGATCAAAGAGACCGCGGCCGTAGGGGCAAGCGGCCGTGGAATTCCGGGCCGTCTGTCAGAAGATAGAGGCGAGACAACATCCCTCGTGACAGAGAGTGGTACACTAGAGCCGGAGGAAGGAGAAAACCAAGAGTTTCTGGCCTCGTATGCAGAGGTTATTGATTTGATTCGTCAATTCAATAGCCTTTCGGAGAAGACAGAAACACCGGCCAGTATGCTTCCTCCTGGAATTGACATGGCGTTTGGACTAAAGAGGGATACCAAGGTGTCGTATGAATTGCCTTGTTCGAGTCATGCGGAATCGGTCTTGCAACACGTAAACGCAAAGATTGCAGGGAGGGATAATTCCTTAAGATCTAATAGATCATTTAAATTTATTCCCCCTCCAATGATAAAGCAAAGGAAATATTATACGACACCGAAGGTCCCTTTGCTGTCTAGACAAATGAACCCTAATGTTGTAAGGTTAAGGCCTGGATTAACCTTGGATCAGGTTAAAATGGAGTGCCCTTCGATGACGTACCAAGAAGCTGCTACGTTAGAAGCAACGGCTTCTTCTGTCTTTCAGGCTGCTTCCTGGTTAGACCTTTGGTCAACAGCAGTGGCGAAAATTGCATCCTCGGAAGCAACAAGGAAAGTAGTGGATGAACCATTGTTCATTAGATTACTACAGTCAGGGTCCAAGGCGATTGCGTACCTGACAAACGTAAGTGCCAATGTTTGGGCAAATATCCTGCTAATGAGGAGAGATGCAGCATTGGCTAGACTAAGCCGCAATGTGGATTTGGATTCCCTGTTAGCAATGAGGAATGGGGATATCTTGGAATCGCAACTACTGTTGCCAGAGGTCATACTGGAAGAGGCGATAGATAGAAGAAGGATGGACACTAACGATAGGTTGGTGCAACAGGCAGTTAGGAAAACGTCTAACAGTCAAACTACTCCTTTGGAGGGAAGACAACAGCAGATGTCTCGAAAGAAGACAGTGAGACATAGCATCCCTAATAGAGTCACAAGACCCGCTTCCCCAAAGAGGATAACTCATCGGCCCTTTCACAATAGAAACAACAGAGGAAGGGGCAATAGGGGAAGAGGGAGAGGCTCAAGAAGATAGGATGGGCGCCTCCCATCACTCGGCCACACCAGTGGGGGGTTGCCTGGCAAATCACTGGAAGGTGTGGCAGGAACTAGGGGCAGAGCAGTGGGTGGTGGATGTTCTCAGGATCGGGTATTTGATTCCGTTCGAGGTAACCCCGCCCCTGACAGATCAACCATTACCCCACGTCACTTATGCCCACAAATCTCAGAAGGCCACTATTCTGCAGGACGAAGTAAAGAAGATGATGGAAAAAGGAGCTGTGCAACAAGTATGCAGTCCGACAAAAGGCTTCGACAGCAGGATTTTCCTGGTACCCAAAGCCAACGGGGAGTGGAGGACAGTAATAGACCTGTCAACGCTGAATCTGTTTATAAGGAAAACCAGTTTCAAGATGGAAACTCCGAAAACGGTTCTACAAGCAGTCAGAATCGGAGACTTTATGCTGACAGTCGATCTAAAGGACGCATACTTTCAGATACCAGTCCATCAGTCTTCAAGGAAATTTCTCCGCTTCAGTCTTGCAGGGAAAGCTTTCGAATTCAAGGTCCTGTGCTTCGGATTGACAACGTCTCTTCAAGTTTTTACAAGAGTGTTCACCCTCGTGTCGGAGTGGGCGCATGCTCAGGGGATCAGGCTAATAAGATATCTGGACGATTGGCTGGTGATAGCAAAGTCCAGGGAGAAATTACTCAGGGACAGGGCGGCCCTCCTGCAGCTTTGTCACAGCCTAGGTATTGTGGTGAATCAGCAGAAGTCGCAACTGGATCCAAGTCAACGTTTGGAATATCTGGGAATGGTGATAGACACAACACAAGCCAAAGTATTCCCGGCAGACCAAAGAGTAGAGAAATGCAAACAAGTGGTGAATGCCTTTCTGGGAAAGCAGACACAGCCAGCAAGACAGTGGCAGGTGGTGCTGGGAATCCTAACCTCCCTGGAGAAGCTAGTACCACAAGGAAGGCTACACCTTCGGTCCCTACAATGGAGGATGAAGGAGTTTTGGTCACCAACAGTAGATCACCCGTACGAGCAAATTCCCTTGTCGGCAGAAGTGAGGAAAGACTTGCTGTGGTGGGTGGACGACGACAATCTGACAGTGGGTGTCCCCCTTCAACAATCCTCCCTGGACCTCTTGCTGTTCTCGGATGCGTCACTAGAAGGCTGGGGAGCCCATATGGAGGAGTTGATGGTGTCAGCAAAATGGAGTTGCAAGGACAGAGAACTCCATATAAACGTGCTGGAGTTGAAAGCAGCTTTCCTGGCTCTACAAGAATTCAGGGAGAGAGTAAAGGACACTCAGTGGTATTGATGTCAGACAACACCACAGTAGTAGCTTATATAAATAAGCAAGGAGGCCTAGTTTCTCGGCAGTTACATGTGATGACAGTTCAACTTCACCAGTGGGCTATCGGGAAAAAGAAACATAGTGGCCGACAAGTTGAGCCGCAGGGATCAGATTCTGGGAACGGAGTGGTCCCTACACCAACAGGTAGTGGACAGGATGCTCATGTTGTGGGAAGGACCGATCATAGACCTATTCGCAACCAGGTACAACAAAAAGTTGGAAGTGTATTGTTCAGTAGTCCCGGACGCAGAGGCAGTAGCAGAAGATGCGCTACAACACCCCTGGGACAATCTGGACGTGTACGCATTTCCTCCATTTTGTCTAATCCGTCAGGTTGTGAACAGGGTAATGCGGTCTCAGAACCTCAAGATGACCCTGGTAGCCCCGTTATGGCCGAAAGCAGAGTGGTTTCCAGACCTACTGGAACTCCTAGTAGATGTGCCAAGAGAGTTACCTCCATGGAGCAACCTTCTGTGTCAGCCTCACGTGGAGAGGTACCACTAGTCGGTGAAGTCCCTATCGCTTCACGGGTGGAGACTGTCAAGTATCTCCTCCGAGAGCGAGGGTTTTCGCAGAAAGCAGCAACTCGGATGGCAGGTAATATCAGAAAATCATCTGTGACAGTATACCAAGGAAAGTGGTCAGCATACTGTGATTGGTGTCGTAGAGGGAACGTGTCTCCACTCGGTACCACTATTCAGCAGTTAGCAGACTTTCTGATATATCTCAGAACAGAAAAACATATGTCTGTATCTGCAGTGAAGGGGTACAGGGCTGCTCTAGCCTCAGTCTTACGAATGAAAGGAGTGGACATATCGTCTTCATGGGAGTTGGCCATGCTGATGAGGAGCTTTGAACAGTCATGCCCACCAGCTAAAAGCCCCAGATTGGGATCTGACCAAGGTACTGAGTAGTCTGACAAAACTCCCCTACGAACCACTAAGGCAGTCCACGGATAGGAGCCTGACCCTGAAGACAGTCTTCTTATTGGCCCTGGCTTCAACCAAAAGGGTGGGGGAGCTACATGGCCTCTCATATCTCATAAAGCACTCGAGAGGTTGGAGATCAATGGTGTGTGAGTTTGTCCCAGAATTCGTGGCAAAGACCCAAAATCCAACAATAGTAGACGGCAGATTCGACTCCTTTACCATACCTTCCTTGGCAGACTTTGTAGACAACGACAAAGCTGAGATGCTCCTGTGCCCCGTCAGGGCACTAAGGGAGTACTTAAAGAGAACAAGGCACCTCAGGCCGGGGTGCCAGAGGTTGTTCGTAAGTACAGGACGGAACAAGAAGGAAGTGTCCAAGAATACAATATCATTTTGGTTAAGGGAGACGATCAGAGATGCTTATACTGCAGAAGACAGAGGGTCAGATAGCCAGGTGGGAGCTAGAGCTTATGACATCAGGGGTGTGAGTGCTTCCCTGGCATTTAAGAAGAACATGTCTGTGGATAAAATTCTGAAAGCTGGCGTGTGGAAGCGCCAAACAACTTTCACCTCATTTTATTTGAAAGATGTTGCCCATAGATCCTTGGACACCTTTTCCTTGGGTCCAGTGGTGGCGGCCCAACAAGTGATATAGTTCATCCAGTGCCCCTGGCGGGTCAGTTTGCGTCTAGTCTAAGATCACTTTTTGTCTATGTGAACTCTCGAGAAAGACAGAGTTTTAAGCGTTTTAAGGAACGGCGCTAGGCATGAGATGCACTGGTGAAATGAATCTGCTATAGTTATACTGCATAAGCCAAATACATGAGGTTTAGCATTGAAAGTAAGATCATTGCTTACACAGATGATGCTAATCTATTTGCACTAATCCCATATTTTAGTGTACATCTCATTAAAATTAGTCAAAAATCCACTTATCCATATTATTAGATTATGAAAACTGGATCTACCTCACCTCAAATCTTTTTATTAATATTTCTTCTTTTGCTAATTGCAATTCATTTCGAATTTGTGCTGTTATTGACTGAAATTCATTTTTTTGAAAGATGTTTGTTCATATACGAAACAAACCTTCTATCTTAACATTAGAATAAACGCTTAGTGCCAGCTGGAAACCGGTAAAGTTTAAAATAATTGTTTATGCAAGGGACTATTGGCATCTGTGCTTGGTCACGGGTCATGTGGAGCCACCCACACACCCCTCATTAACTTGTGACCCCGTTAGTTATTTTCTTACGGCCTTCAAGAGAGGACGTGTTTGCTTCCGTCCTTTTAAAGCCGGTTTAGTTTGCCCCCGGTTGTTTTGAATCTGTTGCGTTTGGAATTCCCTGGCACTATTGTGAACATGGAGCCTTCTCATGTTTCGAGATTTCCTGGATATCACAAGAGGCAGATAAACGCCCGGATATTATCTTCGACGCTTTTGACATCAGGGTACTCATCATGTAGTAGTAGGTCGTAGGTGCAGAAACTCTTCAGATACAGTTAATATGCTTGCTGTGAATCCAAAGCTTGGATGTATCAGGATGTTCTTTGGGAAGAAATTTTGACTAGTTGTGCTCCTTTCCCTGTGGGGAGAGGTGTGCATTGCCATCTTGTTTTCGTTCCAGATACGTGGGCAGAGTTGATGGAGGTGTGCGATCGGCTATGGGCCTATCAGGAGTACCAACTCAAGAAGGACAGTTGGTTTGCTATATGACGTCGCACTGCCATCCAGGGTCCCACGCTATGGATGTTCCTTCTATCCTGATATGCACTGAATGGCGGTCGAACGCATCAACATCTGTAGAGAAGCAGATAGTTCAACACCACAGCCTTTTGAGTCAGATTGCTATGCCTACGAGTTTAACAACAACAGCCTTGCACTTCTTGTCGAGTGCTGGATTCGCATTCAAGATGCTCAGTGACGTCATAAACATGGCGCCCACCATGACGTCACTTCACAGCTGCGGCTTACACGGAGACATGCTTCCATTTTCGCTTCTTCGAGGTACAAGAGTACTTTACAACTATGCTTTTGGATTTGGCGACACAATTTTTTTTAGCGAAATTGCAAGTGTTAGGCAGTATAACAAACACATAGTGGAAAAGACGCAAGTCTTTCCTCTGTCTCCTTCCGCTTAGGCATCAACAAGCTTAGGTGACTTTGATGCCAGTGCATTCTCCTGCAAATCCTTGAAGAGTTGGGACTTCGTGGCTCATCCTCGAGCCAAGAGGAGAAGTTTCTTCTCCATCATTGAATTTTGAAAGATGAATTGAGTGTTGACTTAATGAGGTGGAAGGTGGAAGTTCATGAAGTATGCAACCTTTCTTTGTCTATTACCCTTAAGTTTAATTTGATTCTTGTTGCCTTCCTTTGAGCAGTGAAACTGTGTTTCTGATAAATTTTATTTGAGAGATAATGCTCATACATTTGCATGAACATGTATTCATGTTTAAGCTAATTTTTTGTGGTGCATCATGTGTTACAAATGTTGAGGGAATTTACTCCATCCTCAGCCACTTCTCAATTTTTACATCATTTCATGTCTGGCACTTTTGTCAGGCATGGCTACTGGGGTTACCCATTTTCATGGTTCTTGTTGCTGTAAGTGCTCATCCACACACCAGCTGATTACTTACTAAGTACATGCCAAGGTCTTGCATAGAAATAGCCTTCTTGGCTTTAATCCTTGAAAGTTGGCTATTAATCTTATTCTTCTGCATACAGTGGTGCATAGCTTAATCGCAGATCAGTAATCACGGAATCAGTCATTCACAGGTTTTTTCTTGGACTGCTTCTCATGCTATATCGCTGGTATGAATCACAGCATCACGGGACAAATGTGTTGCATATGTGATGTTTATCGGTAGGCTAAGCCCCGGCCGCAGTCCGAAAATCACCAACACACATGAAACAACTCACATTATATGAAACAACTCACATTATGATATTAACTGACAAAGGCAATAAAACTATTCTCACCTTATATATTGTTGGCATATCTTCATAATAAATAGCCTATTCAAGGTATATGCATGACTTTCATTGGTAGGCTAAACCTAGTTTTAGTGTGATAACCACCAACATACATGAACAGATTCACATTTATCATATTAACTGACAATAAAGGTAATAAAACCATTCTCACCTTATATATTATAGGCATATCTCTGAATTAAGTTCCATTCGGCTACTAAGAACAGTGATGATATTGGTAAAATGACATCAGTTGATTATTTTAAGAATGTAAACAAAACCAGAATGCAAATGGTAGATCGCTAGGTTCATATCATAATACTATAATATGGTAATACAGGCAGTCCCCGGGTTACGACGGGTTTGGGTTACAACGTTCCAAGGTTAAGGCGTTTCTCAATTATATTCATCCAGGGTTACAACGCCTACAACGCTCATCTGGCAGATGAAATATGACACCAAAACTGCAAAATAATCAATATTTGAAGTTTATTTTATGAAAAATGCAATAAGAATGCAGTTTACATAGTTTTCAATGCACCCAAAGCATTAAAAGTAAGGTTTTCTTTGGATTTTTTTTATGATGTTCCGGCTTACGACGATTTTTGGCTTATGACGCGTCTCAAGAACGGAACCCCCGTCGTAACCCGGGGACTGCTAATACATGCAATATGATTAGACACAGTCAAACAACAGTTTTATTAAATTTATCATTACAGGCGGCCCTCGGTTAGCGGCAGGGGTTCCGTTCCTGGCCACCGCACTCCTTTCAAAATTCTAGACCAGTTAACAGCGCCTTCTTGTCTCCTCAGGCCTGAGTGTCGACACCTCTTCGTTAGCACCAGGGTTACCAAGAAAGAAATATCCAAGAACACTATTTCTTTCTGGCTTCGCGAGGTGATCCGGTAGGCGTACGCTTCAGATGGGAGTGCCGACACCAGTACACTTCGTCCAAGAGCCCACGAAGTCAGAGGTATTGGTCCAACCCTTGCATTCCGCAAGAACTTTTCCGTGGCACAGGTACTGAAGGCAGGGGTTTGGGCCAACCAGACCACCTTCACCTCCTTCTACTTTCGGGATATTGCCCACAGGCCCTTGGACACCTTTTCCTTGGGACCCGTGGTGGCTGCTCAACAAGTTGTGTAGCTTACCCAGCTCCTTGACTGGACAAGATAGCATCTCATCCTTGTGAGACTGCATGAATGGAAGAGTGAATGAGAGAGTGACTGGCATCTCTTCCTCCTCTTTTCTTCCCTCTCCCTGTGGGCAGAGGGCGGTGGTCGTTCACCACGCTGGACAGGATGATCGATGCAGGTAAGCTACGTAAATGAGCTCCATTTCATTCCTTTCACTAGGGATGGAAGCGCTTATCCACCACTTCCCTAAAGCATGGTACACATTATGCCATCATGTATCAGCTACGTGATGCAGTAGTTGTGTTGAAAAAAATTAATAGTGGACTAACTGCACTACAACACTGCTCACTTGTTCTCGCAATTCAGCTTTCAACGGCAGGATATCTGCCGATAATGTACTTTGCCAGGAGACTCTACTGTGGGGTGTAGTTGCTCTGTGTGCTGCAAAAAAAAGAAACTTTTGAGGAAGAAACGTAGAACCTTGTGGTGTAAGCAATGGCTTTCTCGGCAACCTCTGAAGGGAAGCTTCAATGAAATAGTTTTGGAGCTACAAGTAAAAATCCGACAGACTTCGAAAATTTCCCAAGAATGCCAATCCTTGCATTTTATAAATTGTTGGAAAAAAATTTAACCATATATCTGTAAGCAGGACACCAGCTTTCGAGACAGCATATCACCAGGAGCTCGTTCTTGCAGCTGGAGGATCGTATGCAAGCCTCCAATATTCAACCAGGATTTCAAAACAGAGCCTCAGTTTAATCATCCCTGAAACCTGTGAAGCCATCTATAATGTCCTTAGGGAGGATTATTTGAAAGTAAGGTTCAAATATAGGTACAAAGTACAACAAATATTTTCTTATTACAAGGAACGCAGCTCATCAAAACACCATAATTTCGGAGTGTAGAGATCTTCCGTGCCAGCTCCAGACTTCTGTGATGCTTTGATTACAGACATTTCCCTGTAGAATTGTGTTTTCAGGGTGTGCAGCTTTTTAGTAATGTCTTCATTCCACAATGTACAGTTTACAAAACTCGATAACTCTGATTTTATGGTTTCCAAGCTTGCACTCTTGATGTTTCTCATCTTGTAATGCTTGCATTTGATGTTCCAAACAGATGGATGTTCCTTCAGTAATTCAGTAAAATGTAGTGTTAGTCCTTGTCCACTCAAGGGGTTTGGCGGGTGGACATCCTCCCCCTCTGAATGTTCGTGCGTCACTGAGCTGAGTAATGAAATGGCTCTGCCCCATCAACACGTCGTGATGCGGCTTCGTCATTTTTCAACACATCCATCTAACACTGCGAGCATCATGATGCATAGTGTGTACGGGGCTTAACAAAGGGGAAAGTGGACGCCAGTGAGAGACAAACCCAAGACTTTATATTTGGCTCTTGCATAGGAACTAGTTCTTGCTTGGTATTCATAAGAGGCATGCTTGCCTCCCTCTTATCAATTTGGTTCAGAGGTCTGACCACTGATCCCACAGTTCACATTCCAATCAGTTGGACAGAGGCTAGGATCCCTCCCTCTGCTCTTACAACCAGGGAGAGAACCAAGGTTGGACGAACACTAGTCTGTTCACAAGATAAGATTCCAGCCACCAAGAAGTGAGTCTTCCTATTCCCTATGTAAAGGACCGAGGGTTTGTATATCGTGTAGTGTTGAACAAATCACAGTTTTTAGAAGTAAATTGTATTTTTCCTAACTATACAAACCTGAGGACCTTTACATACATGCCCACCTCATGCCACCCCTCAATCTGAACTTGGGCCGAAAGGCAAAGTGGAGTGTTTACATCCAGGCAGGCTAGCCTACCCGCCTGCCACACGGTAGTTACTGCCTGACCACCTTGTTCAAGAATTTAATGGCCGTAATTCCAGCTACACCAAAAGTAATGCCTTGCATAAAGGACCTCAGGTTTGTATAGTTAGGAAAAATACAATTTACTTCCAAAAATTGTGATATTTCTCCAGTTACTTTTAAAAATCGACGATCATTATTTGGAGTCAAGGGCACAAGAAAGCCCTGTCTTAGTTGAAATATTTCTGACTTTATTCATCAACTCAGAAAGAGTGTCCCAAGAACTTCCATGTAACCATCTAGCAAGGATTTGGCCTCAGTTAAGGAGAGCCTGACCAAGCTTCTCTGTGATTCTCTTCTGGAATTTCCCTTACTTGATTTGACTCTTATATTGTTTATTTAGCCTTTGTGTTCTTGAAGGTTACTATATGTAGCTGTTCCATGTGTTTTGGCACTGTTACACATTTCAAGAAATAGTTTTCCATGAAACAGTTATCTGGTCTTCAAAGCTAGCTCATTTTGGTATTCCTGCCATATTGACTAATCCTTTCCTCATAGAGTACTATCTCTTTGTCCAGTTTGGCTGTGAGAGTTTACCTTTAATGAACTTATAATAATTTATCTCTTCACTTAGGCTATTCCTTCTTAGGGGTAACCAAAAAGCAAATTTCAAAGAATTCAGTTTTCTAATCTAGCCCAAGTTGATGAGAGGATTTATCCCTTGAGCAGGAACATGGGAGTGCCATTGTATTATCACTACATTTTATGTAAGAGATATGACTCATGAACATTTGGATGTCTTCACATGGGGTCTGATTATTGTAGTGCCATGTGCTACTGACAAGGAAAGAACAGCACTTTGTTTTTCATTTACTTCAATCTAACTTTCATTCCCTATTAACTCTCCAGCACTCCTGCAAGGTGTGACATTCTGAAGTACTGCCCTTTGGCCTCAGGTGGCTGATGATGGTTGAATCTCATTCTTTAGTAGACTGTTTGCCAAGTATAACCAATTGTATTGCATAACCAATGTTTACACAGTTGGTCTTCCTGAGGATTGACCTCTGACCATTTTCACCCACAATTTATACATTTTACATTTAAAGTGATTTGCCTAATTGCATTGGTCCCTGCATCTTCCCTACCAAAATATTATACATGCAACATATGGTCAATAGGGTTGTGATGAAATTAATATTATAGTTTAGTATAAAACATTTTTCTTCTTACATTAATCATAGAATTAGTTTAATTTTTTCTCCACATGGCATCTGAATTGTTATCTATTTAAATGTACTTAATTCCATCTTTTAAGTGGATAACTGTTTTGGAGGCAAAAATAATTATTTTTCGTTCTTCAACACTGATTTATCACCGAGCGTAACTCTGATATCTTCAGACATGATTTTTGCCACTCGGTACAAGGATCATTATATTTTACCTTCAGCTTTTGATAATTATTCTTGTTTTAGCAAATATTAAATTGATAATCAACTTCAACTTAACTAAATGAGAGCTTATAGCGGAATATCTTATTATTGCTTGGTTAAGAAAAACAACTTTTATCCTCTTCAGCCTTACTCAACTGTTACACAGCCTTTATCAACTGTTACTATTGTTTCTCAATATTGTAGCTAGGTAGGTTATTCTATATGATGCTGTAGTATTTCTCTAACCTCACACTTAGAAAGTTATTCTATAAATTGGCTGAAGAATAAGGATCTTTATTTGATCAAGTTTTCTGGTTACCTCCACATAAGTAGTAGAATGCACAGTATTGCATGCACTCTAGTTTTCAAGTAGTATATTAGAACCCTGGCCCTTGACTGTATTAGAACTTTACATATTCAGATTTCAACACGAAATTGATTAAATTTTGCATCCGAGCTCGAATAAAAACAAGAATCCAACCTGATAAACCTTATGATTTTTGTAAACAAAAGCATTTCAGTCAATAGCTGCTAGTTGGTGTTGGTGGCATTGTTGTTTAAAGCCAGCTCACACTGCTGCTATTGTTTTGAGCAAGTACACACTTGTACAGGAACATTTCCTTATTTTTTATGGTTTCTGTACTATTTTCATTCAATCATTGAGGAAAAAAATTATTTTAAAGGATTAGTTTTTTCAGACCTCTAAGCCTAACAACAGCTCTTCTCAGGCTGGTTTTCAGGAATTAATCCTAAAAAAAATAAAAATAAGACTAGTATTTAGGAAACCGGTTTTACTTAGAAACATGATGATCCTATTAAATACAAAATCTTTACCTTCAGCAAGAATCCCTTTTAATGTTGAGATTTGAAAATATAAGTTTCTTTGATGTTCCCAAATTGGACAATCAACTAATAAGAGTTTCTTTATGAGATGATGTGAGGAAAACAGTAAGAACTACAATTGAACTTTGAGGAGATTGCTTATTGAAAAGTATGAAAAAGGCAATTATGTGACTGATTTAGCATCTTATTTTTAATATTTTATTAGTAATTTACTGCAATAATTAGGCTTGTTTTTCAATGTTTTATTATTAGCAACAAGTTTTGTGCCTACCCATTACAGTACATACTATACCTAGCCTAACCTATATGGCACTTGGTCAACCATCGGTAATACGCTGCATTGGACGTAGGCCAGTTTTTTTTTAATACAGTATACGTTTAAAAATAAAAAAAGGATGTCTAATATATGATGTTATTTAACTCTGAACTTATTTAATTGTAATTTAAGTTTAATATTCTCTATAAAAAGGCAAGATTAGGGTAATAACAGGTGGTCAGCAATGGATTAATCCATTTTCAGTTATTTCATATGGAAAAAAATTGATTCAGATATTGACTAAATTGCATCTTGACACTTCTTCTAGAACGGATTAGCGTCAAGTTCCAGGGTTCTACATATGGGTTACAGATATCATGTAGTAATATGTTTGTTTTTATTTTCAGGTTTGAGGTGATGGTTATTATAGCATCATTCACATTACCAATTGCATTTAAAATGTCTGTAGTGTTTTTTAATTACCCTAGTAGACTCCTATGATGTTTACAATGTTAGTGGTTTTGTACCAGTTGTCCTTGTTGTTAAAGATTAAGCTGGCCTTATGCCAGCATGGGCTCTTGCTCATAGAGCAGCCTGTAGGCCAGTTGTCCTGTTATTTCCAATGTGCTTACCAAGCAAAAGATGGTTGTTAATATTACTCCATTTTCTGTTCATATGGACTATGTTGTAAAGATACTTATTTTTATTCAGGAGAAATTAATTTAATGTTAATCACCTCATGGATTTGTATGCTTAGATTTTGTCAAAATGAATTTTATGTGTGTTCTTAGTACATACTTACATGACTAGGTTTCAGCCAGAATTTTAAAAACCACAAATTAGCAGTTACATAAGCATAATGAAAGAATTGTAACTTTCACTGTTGCATAGGTTATTTTAAGTGTTGAGAATAGGAAAATATAATAATGGATAAAACTGTAAGCGTCATTACTTGTAAGGAGAAAACTCAAAATAACTTCAGTTTCAAAGTTTATTTTAAGCAAGGAGAGTTAATGAGAAAACATCATTTAAAGTTAGAGGTCATACAACATTCTTTTTGTTATGATACATACCTTATTTTTCATTATCCTAAAATGAGTCATGATATATTAAGGGACTTGAGGCCTCTTTAATACATAGTAGTCTTTTGGGTGAAGTGGTATCCGTCCATTTTGACAGTAAAGGTATAGGGAAGTACCAAATTTCACAGTTAAGAACTTGAACCTAAACAGTATATTTTCCAGGCTGTCACAACAACACTTGTTGTATGTTTTTCATATGCATATGCTGAGAGTAGTACTGTGTTCTCTATGTTATTTGATTTTTCATGTGATGATTTCATGGCTTTATCATTTTCTTTCCAACAAACAGTAACCAATGCAAAAGAAATTCTACAAGTAAAACACTTTTAGTGAAGTTTGTAATAGTAAATTGCTTACTCTTTTGAAATTTTCTTTTTATAAATGTACACATACAATTGATTGAAATGTTATTTTATAATAACCAGTATTAGTTTTGTTGTCAGAGCTAGAGTTTTAGGCCTTGTAAGAATCTAATGTGATTTTAAAAAAACAGAAGTGGCAAGTAAAAGCAATTGTGTATCTTTAAATCAAGATTGATTATTAATTTGTTAATTTGATTTGAATGATTGATTTTGTTACTAATTTGGTTTCTAAGATGGATTTTATTACTTTCTATGTACCTAGTTCTGTTTTAGTGTTTTTTATTTTTTTAAATTCAGAAATGTCCACTGATTCCTCATTATCCAGCATAAGTAGAATCTGTTCATGATTGAGAAAATGTATTGTGAAAATGCTGATTTAGAGTAGTAGTTTTTAAGATTTATATGAACTGTAAACATCCTACTTGGTAAGATTTGTGCCAAAGGAATCTAGCTTTCGCTGTATATTTTGTTTGTTATTATGGTGTACATACTAGCTCATACTTTTTGAGCTAGTCTACCAGTGGAGTACATTTTTAAGGAAACAAGCTTCATAGTCCCACAAAATACAAGTTCTTCTTAACAGAGACATTTTAAAATTTTAATTTAACATAGACAGAGACATTTTAAAGTTTCAGTTCCAATTTATCCACTGCAATATTCTCAGAAACTTCATGTAACAAAAGAATTTTCTTTTAATTTACTCCACTCAGACTAGGAAAATTTCTTTCATTTTTGGTTGTCCTACCTTTGTGACCCATGTGATTTGAGCACTTCTTATTTTAACTACTTCACCCTCCAAGATTTCTCCTTGAGGGATTTTTTTTTGGAGGGGGGTTCATTTGTTTTTCTCAACAGAATTCCATATTAAGGTTTGCAAGAAAAGAAATTTTAGCAGGATAAAAGCTAATGATTTAGAACATTATGGGAGTTTGGAAACAAAATTGGAAACCAGTCATGAATTTGGCAAACTTGTTAATTATAACTCATAAAGATTGATGATAATCATGATGAAAAAATTTGTAAACCATATTTTGTGATTTTGCATTAATGCCAAATTGCAATTAACAGCAAATATACCAGATATTGGACACAAATCTCTTGAATAAATTAAGTAGAACTAGAACAGTTTTAGTCTCTTGAAATAAAGTTTTCATAAAGATATATTTATGGGATGAAATTGGATTAATATGTAATCGTTTTGTAAGGATAAACCATTCAGGTCAGCCCTGAGAGTTAGAAATTTTAGCTCAGTGATTTGTTTAAGACTATTTTTTAGAGCTGATTAAACACAACACAGGAATAAATATGAACAATTGGATAGCTGTTGCATTTTCAACAGTACTTGATGTTGATGAATGTCTTAGTGGCAGAGAAGTCCTAACTCCCAATTGGCCAACCCACTTGGAAGAGGGGCAGCTTTGAGGAGAGAGTCAGATGATGCCAGGAAATAGAGGAGGGTTCCTGCCCATCTTCCATATTCAGAAGGGTTGACTTTGAAAAGAGAATCTGCACATGAATATAACTTGTTACAACTGCCTATATAAATCTCAAGTCTGCAAGTTTTGACTAGTTGTGTTGGTGAATGGAAAGTATTACGTATACTACAAGGTTTGTAATTTTACCTATGAAACTTTTTTTTTCTTTCTTTTCCATAAACCTTGCATGTGGAATGAATGTATATTATAATTTTTTTCAAATTGTTTAAGGTGCTTTCCAGTTGATGCTCTCATACTGTTGTCTAATAAATTTTAAAGGTACTACACTAATCATTAGACCAATTTAGAATTGGCTCTAAGAGACCTAATGACATCTGAATAACAGTATGTATTTATATTGGATATTAATTGCATTAATAGATCAAACTTCTTAGTCTTCACCGAGATATTTCCTTTAGGATGTGGCAGATTTAATATTGAAGTACTACATACGTACTATTTTAGGTTACTATTCAAGGTATGTAATTGATGTTGTTACATGTAATATTAAGATTTTAGTCATAGAACAAGTTACTAATGCAGTCCAGTTAATTGAGTTATTTGTAATGTTTTCTTAAAACACTGATCTATGAAACCTGTAAAAGCCAGAATTATATAAAATCTAGTTGTCATTTAACATTCACCTTACAATTTAACAAAATTTAACATTCACCATAGTATACATTTCCTATGGTCATTATATAAAGAGAATGGTGTAAAATACATATAAAATTTCCCAGCATCAAAGTCGCTCTTACCACCAAGATACATCATAATTTTTACTAAAAAAAAAAAATTAGGTTGCACTATCGTGAGTTGATAGATTTTCAATTGCTGTGCTGCTCATATTTGATCTTGCTAAAAGTAAGAATTACCAATGCAGGAGTGAATGTTGTGACTGTGAACAACCTTCGGTCTCTAGAATGCACACTAAATTTCAGACTTGTTTCCGGGGAAAATAGTATCTGATGCCAAGAAATGCAGTAGGTAAACAGTTAATTCATTTTTGTTTCATTGATGAGTTGCCTAGAAATATAAGTTATCAGTAATGAATAACTAATAGGTAAGGAACAATTCTTGATAATTAACCAAACCACATGCTACATATATATTGTATACGATTATCGTGGTCACAGGTTGCCGAGGGGTATGTTGTTGGTCCCACATAACTCGCTACCAAGTACAGATGCCAATAGTCACTTGCATACACAATTTTATTGACTTTACTGGTTTCCAGCTGGCGCTAGAAGATTTATCCTAATGTTAAGACCGAAGGTTTGTTAGTTATGAAAAATACAGACTGATTAAAAAATTTGTCATTTCATGATGTAAAGAACTCCAGTTAAATTAATATTAATGGATGCTTAAGATGGCAGTGGTGACAACACTGCAGTCTTGAAGTATAAACAGTGTATTGGCATATAATTCTTTTCTTCACCGTTTGAATAAGAGCCGATTGTAAATTGTGGCATTGTATACTGGAAGTGTTTTGCATGTATAATCTTAAATTTCTTTACATATTTTCAAAATTATATGTTTTCACTCTCGTGTCAAAGACAATTTTGTGTTGTTAACCAATCCAGTATTGTAATAACACCTCTTGTTAACTATTTACATACGTATTATTAGCTACTATGTTTATTTAGTATATTGTTTCATAATTGCTTTTTACTTCAGTGTTCGCTTATTTGAGTTTTTAGTTTTTAACAGTAGAAGTAGGCATTTGTTACATCTGCCTTCCATTTATTATAGCATGTTGTGTCATACAAAAGCAAACCTAATTTGTACTGTATAGGTGCCATAATTGCCAGTCAGAATACCATTCCAAATGAACTAAGCATTTGTTGATTGTTCCCATCTTCTTTGCTACAGCTTTTACTTCATTGTTTGATCTCTTTGAAGGTTAGAGTGGGATCACTAAGCACTGTTGCTTCAGCAGTGCCACAAATGAACTAGGAAACCTTTCAGTGCTGCTTGGCATACTAATACTAAGGACTCATAAATCTAGTAAGAGTAATTATAAAATTGATTCATGGTAAAGAATGATATATCTAGTTTTAATAGCCTATTTTAAAAAATATTCAAATATTTTTTAGCAGTAAACTGATTTCATAATGATATAAATCAAAATGTCAGGTTTTGTTTTATTAAACAAACTGATCCCGGTTGCACACGGTTGAGTTATTTTAAATTTAAAAACAGTTCATGTTTTTCCATCTCCTGTGTAATGTATTTTAGCATTGGGAGTTGAGCTTTATGTCTTGATTAAAATTTCAGGAAATGTTCATTTGCTCTTTTGTCTTAAATAGTAGTATTAATAAATTGACGTATATCTGGGTGCTACATACCCAGTGTATGTCCAAATCAGTTGTTTAGTGCTTCTAGATGGTCATGGTTCTGTTGTTTCCTTGAATAAGTTCACTTGTGTGTATTCCATGTCTGAAGGAAGCATTGGTTGTCTCCCCCTCCAGTTCCTCTAGGTTGGATTATCAGCGTAATTGGCTTTGAACCTCTGCAAAAGTTATTTACCCCTAAGGCAAGTTGTATGCAGAAGCATTATTGTGATGGGCAGTGCTTCTCTTTTTCACAAAATACAGAGCTTTTATTGTTTTAGTATATTGTTGGAATTGTTAATATAAGAATGTTCAAGACTCATACTTCTTAACTAGGGGATTGGGAAGGTAATACCATTACTGATTAGTTCCTCTTCACATAAATGTTTGAACAAAATTTTTTTTTCTTCAATCAGTTTTAACTCTACTCTTGTAGGTTTATACTTTACTGGGCTCCATCTGCAAATAATGGAATGAGTGGTAGTAGATGAAATGGAAGACTTCCCTTGGGGAGAGAGATCTCACCAGACAGCTGAAAATTCACACTTCTTTGGAAGCAGTACTTGGTCTGTTTGCTTGTAAGTACAGTGTCGTGTATAATTAATCAAATGTTTTGTCAATTTTCAGACAGTGTTTTATTGTAAAGAAAATAAACACATTTTTTTTTTATCTTGGCAGATTTGAAAAGTAGGTATACATACAGCATTTTATGATAAATGAGGCAATGTGACTACTTTTGTTATAAGTACACAAACGTTTTTTATTGTGTTGTGAGGAGTGTTAGTGTCATACTTCATTTTGTTTAAGGAGATAGACATCCAATCATTCATTTATAGACTGGATATGGATCTTCACTCAAAAATATTCACAAATTGGGCTAAACTTCCTATCTTTTTAGGTAGCCTTATGAATGTTTGGAAAACTCGGGGTTTAGCACAACTCATATGTCAAATATAAATGCAACAGTAATCCAAATAACTGGAGTGGTATTTCAGAAACCATAACATAGCTTTGTATTTTCTGAAACTATAATTTTGTACATGAACTTTCCTGTCAGATATATACTTAGCTTTACGTCTCTGACGTAAAGCTAAGTATATATCTGCCAGGTAAGTATGTACAAAACCTTATTGTATACTAACAATAACATTTTTAAGAAATTTAATAAGGAACCAAGTAGCTATTTTGAATACTTATTTCAAACATATGTAGCACAGTTTTCAAAAGATTCATAACATATAGTTAATGGAATAACTTGCATGGTTTTACAGATAGTTATTAAATAATAACAACGAATGATTCTATGGAAAGTAACATACAAGAATTGTAAATTGCCCATAAAAATTTTATTTGTACAGGGCCACAGTATGGTGCATTTAATGTTTATAGCTTATTGTAAATTGAATTTTATATGTGTTTATATATATACATATATATATGAAAAAAGTGATGTGATAGTAGGTAGAATCAATGTTTACTGCTTATCAGTTTCTTCAGGTGGATATAGAACTATGCACCTACTATGAGATTCACAGCCGATACCCCGGTGTTTTTCTGGAATAAAATTTTATCAACGTACATGACAAAGGTGACACTTTGTCACAGGATATCTTACATCCCTACCTAATTTTTTCCTGTAGTACAAAAGTTGCATAATTCTGGTAATTATAAGAGTAACACCAACTTCTAGTAGACATCGCCACAAAGCTCAGAAGAATGGCCGTAACTTATGATGTCATTAACTTGCCTCCTTCTCAATGGATTATTATTATTATTATTATTAATAGGGCTTAATTTTTCCAGACCTCTGAGTCTTAAGTAGACTCTTCTCGGGCTGGTTCTAAGGGATTAATTCTGAGAAAAAGAAAAAAAATTATTAGGCTTTATTTAAGAAACTAGTTTTATTTTAAAAATTTATTATGTTGTTAATTGAAAAATCTTTGCTTTCAGCAAGAATATTTTTCATTTTTGAATTCCGTAGATAAATTGATCTTTGTTGGGTCCAATTTGGGCAATCAACAAGTAAATGTTGCACTGTCATGGGTGCTTGACATCTATTACACTTCATTGGGTCAGCACTCTATGGATAATTGGCCATGAAAGAAAGTCTACACCTCAGGCAACAATGAAATACAACCAATATTCCTTGTTTACACATTGTTGTAGTGGTAGTAGCAGTAGTAGTAATTTATATAGGGGGGTTTATGCCACGAGGTCGATTGCTGGAATCCTTGAAGAAAAGGTTTCCCTAAGTAATCTGAGAAATTACTTTCTATCACTATTTCTCCAATGAAAAATTATATAATTGAAAATAAATTAAGAAAGTAAAGAAAACATTGGCAGTTGCCGTAACTGATATTTTTCCTAATATGATGGTGATAATCATTGTAATAAATAGACAATTGCATAGGATTAGATTGGATTATACGTAGAATTTAGACTTCAAAGCCAAGCACTGGGACAATGACTTCATCATAGCTGCCATTCTTGAAGCCTCGACAAGGTACGAATATTCATTCAGAATATCAGACAGCTGTTTGTCATCACCTTGTGGGAGGGGTCAGGATGTCATATGCTTGTGTCATGTATAACTTTGAATCCATACACTAGTGTTTTCTGCCTGGGCTTCAGCTGCTTTATTTTACTCTTATGAATGTACTTTTTTGTAATATGAGTGATAATGAATGCTGCCAAAAATTAGGTAGGGATGTAAAGTATACTATGGCTAAAGTTAGGTAGTGATGTAAAGTATACTATGGCTAAGTAATATCTTTCTCAAATGCACAGAAAAATAGTTATTCCGGAAAAACACCAGGACAAAGGCTCTGAATCTCATAGTAGTTTCATGAAAATGAAAAATATCAAGGTGAAAAATAATAATTATGACCTTTGAATGACATGAATCATTTAGTGGAATTTTGCAGTTTTGATAATTGAAATCTATAATTTATCCTATCTTTAAAATGGCCACATTCATTTGGCCCTTAGATATGTAGTAGCTTGTGTGACCCAATCCATGTACTACATTTGCAGAAAATGCTGGTCAGCACTTAGTTGAACATTTTATGTGAATGTTTAACTTCAATTTGACTAATTTATGTGAATGTTTAACTTCAATTTGACTAATAAATCATTTAAAGCATCAACTCTTAAATTAGTGCCATCTTTTATTAAGATTTAAATTTTAGTTTTAAAGATGAACAGTTCAGTGTACACAGCCTATAAGAGTAAAGTGTTTTTACTCTCATGTTTAAAATTGATAATAATGATAACCTGATAGCAATTCATTACTCTGATACTCCTCATCTCTAAATGGTAGGCATTGTGGAATAAGTTTTAAATCAATTAAAACATTAAACTTGCCTTTTCAATTGTGATGTTCTTCATTCCAAGAAATGCTCCACATGAAAGTAATATTTACCAGTCTTCAGATTGGCAAGACTTAAACAAGTTTGACTCGATTGTACCATAGATGACCGATATGGACTAATCCCAGATTGCAAAAATTAAGTTTTAATATGTCATTCTGCAGTTTCCATCTAACACTTTAATATATTTTGGAAATAGTTGAAATTTCATCTGAATATAATTTTCATTTTTAATTATAATTTTTAAGAAACTAAATTGTTTATATTTATTTATTTAGAACAAGCCAATCTGCTGGCCACATGAGAGTAGTTTGATATTTACACTTATGTTTGCCAAATTTGCCAGACTTGTGTCCCAAGTACTGCATTGCATTAGTATATCCAGTTTGAAGGGAAAAAATCTCAAATATAAAGGAGTAAGTTTGAAAACTGCCCAAGACAGAATAACATTTAAAATATGAATTCAAATGGAACTTGTGATAGCAGCAGCAAGTAATACATATGCTGACTACTAAAAAGCAGGAATCAGTCCAGGTTGAGGTGTTCTTGGTGCAAACTCATAGTGGGAGAATTTAAGTAGGATGGTCCATCCTGGCTCTAATCCATGCTGATAGTAAATGGTGTAAAATGTTTTGTAATAGTTTCCATTATCCCCTTAATTAGTCTCAAGTATTTTCTGTTATCACTAATTTTGTGTCAATTATGGATGTACTATGACTAAATCTCTGTTTAGTACAGATTTTTCTTCAACTTGTGCAGTCCTTTTGACATGTACATTTTCCTCTACAATGTGATGTATCTTGTTTCCCTGTATTTTTTATTTGTGTATCTCATGTTTCTCTGTATTTTTTATTTGTGTATCTCATGTTTCCCTGTATTTTTTATTTGTGTATCTCATGTTTCCCTGTATTTTTTATTTGTGTATCTCATGTTTCCCTGTATTTTTTATTTGTGTATCTCATGTTTCCCTGTATTTTTTTGTGCCTAAGTTTTTTTTATTGTATATGTCTTACAAACCATTTGTAAGTGAACAAATAGGCCAGTAATATTGTGTACGTAATCTATTTCTCTGAATTGTTGACATTTGGTGAAAGTTTATTATGAGGCTGACATTAGCAAAAGCCAACCCTTGACTAAGCCTAAAACATTTGTTAACACTTGTGTTCCTGATAGTAGGAACTCCAAACCACCAAAACTTCTACCATTCTATTGTTTTGTATGTACTACTGGACTATATACAAGATGAATTGCTCTGAAAGTGTCTCAAACACTTCTGACTTTCTGTAGCAAAGACAAAAGGAGTGCTATAAGGAGTACTATGCATAGTGCAGTTACTAGAATACATTATATATTACTGTACTTCTTAAATAATATTGCTCATTCAGTACTATGGTAATGATAATTATTTTCATACTTTATATTTTGTATTAACAGATTTTAAAAATGTATTGTTGTATTGATATTGTAATGCATTTATCAGTACTGTCATCATAATTCATTAATCTTTATGTGCATATTGCCATTACAGTGGGCCCCCCCCCCCCTGTATCTCTTGGGATGTGTACCAGACCCCCCCCCCCCCCAATAGTTAGAATCCACGAATAGTTGAACCCCTCTAACAACGCTGAGAACAGCCTACTGTGTTAGTTAAAGCTCAAGAAAAACCCACTAAAAATTTTTATACTTGGTTTTTTAATAGTTTTATCACATAAAGTGCATTATATGATGAAAATGATAAAAAAAGCAGGAATTTCTGATGAAATTGATAAAAAAAAATTCAGGAATTTCTGGATATTTCTCATAGAAAAATACCACGAATAGGTGAATTTTCTACGAATACTGGGGGAAATGTTCCCAAGAGTCCATGAACACAAGTCTGCAAATCTGGAGAACACGAATACGGGAGGTCCACTGTATTCACATCTAGAATTATATGAGTTCCACCAATCTGTCATCTGTCGAACAGTAAAGGATAGTGTTACTATACATGTGCCCTCCAGATGTAAACTAGCTTTTGTGAGCCTGCTATTTTTAGCAGCTCAAACTCTTTATTCCTTTGGTCCTTTTCACTTGTTCAGTCATTGAGTGATAGATGAATTCTGTTTGTAGTATACTTAATTTGCATTTGTTGGGGGATCACTTTAGATTGTCTGCTTTGTCAGGTGTAAGTACTTGAATTACCATTAGAATTTAGCTCTCTAGCATATTCGCTTAGAAACTGATGCGTCACAAGGTCCCAAGCTTGGTTGGTGACAGCTTCCACTTCGTATACGTATGGGTTGCCAGATGCCACAGATTCCTTGCTTTACAATCTATTGATTGTTTTTAACCCTCTTACGCCAAAGCCCTAAAAATCAAAACCTCTCCTGTATGCCGGCGCCGGTTTGGAGTGACCGCGGAAGCGGAAAAAATAATTTTTTCAAAAAATCACAGCGCGCTTAGTTTTGAAGATTAAGAGTTCATTTTTGGCTCCTTTTTTTTTCATTGCCTGAAGTTTAGTATGCAATCATCAGAAATGAAAAATAATATCATTATCATATGTAAATAATGCGATATATGGTAGCGAAAAAAAACAAATGCATATATAATTGTATTCAAATCGCGCTGTGCAAAAAACGGTCAAAGCTAACGAGTTAATTTTTTTTTCGTTGTATTGTACACTAAATTGCAATCCTTTTGATATATAATACATAGTAAAACAATAAAAGCAACACCGGAAAAATATTATCACAAAATGATGTACGAATTCGTAACGCGCGGACGTAAAAAAATGTTATTTTAAAAAATTCACCGTAATTCTAAAAATTGTTCTAGAGACTTCCAATTTGTTTCAAAATTAAGACAAATGATTGAATATTACGATACTGTAAGAGTTTTAGATTAGAATTGCAGATTTTGACCATTTCGGACGAGTTAAATTTGACCGAATGTCGAAATTTTTATATATATATTTGTTTATATGCACATATTTCGAAGATGAAAAAAGCTACAACCTTCAATTATTTTTTATTGTATTCTTCATAAATTTGCGCACATTTTGATATATGAAACTCTATAAAAAGGCTAATATGAAAAGGAGCAAATATTAGGATAATACGATGTACGTATTTCGGAGACTTGCGGCCGCGAATCGGCGCGCGGAGTGAAGGTAAATATATTTTTCAAAAATTCACCATAAATCACAATATTGTTTTAGAGACTTCAAATTTGTTTCAAAATGAAGAAAAATGACGGAATATTACTAGGCCGTAAGAGTTTTAGCTTACAATTACGTTTTTCAACTATTTCGGTAGAGTCAAATTTGATTGAACGTGGTTTTTTTCTATTTATCGTGATTTATATGCAAATATTTCAAAAAAAGAGAAAAGCTACAACCTTCAATCATTTTTAGTTGTATTCTACATGAAATTGCGCACATTTTCATATATAAAACTTTATGTAACAGCTAATTTTAAATGGTGCAAACATTTCGACAATCGCACAAAAAAATTCTGATTTTTTCGGAAGAGTTACCGCGCGAACGTAAGGAAAATTTTTTTTTTTTTCATAAATTCACCAAAAATCGAAATATTGTGCTAGAGACTTCCAAGTCGTTGCAAAATGAAGGTAAATGATTGAATATTACTAGAATATAAGAGTTTTAGCTTACAATTGCGTTTTTCGACCATTTCGGTAGAGTCAAAGTTGACCGAAAGTTGAAATTTTTGCACTTAACGTTATTTATATGAAAATATTTCGAAACTGATAAAAGCTACAACCATGGGTTGTTTTTTGTTGTATTGTGCATGAAATTGCGCACATTTCCATATATAAAACTTTATGTAACTGCAAATTTAAAAGGGTGCAAACATTAGGACAATCGCACGAAAAAATTTATCGGAAGAGTTATCGCACGAACTGAGGAAAAAGTTTTTTCATAAATTCACCATAAATCGAAATATTGTGCTGGAGACGTCCAATTTGTTGCAAAATTAAGGCAAATGATTGCATATTACTATAATATAAGAATTTTAGCTTACAATTGCGTTTCTCGACCATTTCTGTAGAGTCAAAATTGACCGAAGGTTGAAATTTTTGCACTTATCGTTATTTATATGAAAATATTTCAAAACTGATAAAAGCTACAATCATGAGTATTTTTCTGTTGTATTTTACATGAAATTGCGCACATTTTCATATATAATACTTCATGTAAAGGATAATTTAAAATGGTGCAAAAATTATGTCAAAGTGACGAAATAATTTCCGAGATGTGTCACTGATACTTTTTAGTGCGATAAGAAAGAAATTCGCGCTTGTGCGCCTGCGTAGCGATTGTAAACAAAACAACGCCTTGATCCGTGAACTCCCAGCATCCCCCAAGGCGCGTGATACAAAAGTTTTCGGCTGGTAGGCCTATAAGTATTTTTCCGCGAATTTTTAAAAAAACTTTTTTGAGCCGACGTATGATACGTCCAATCGGCATACGGGAGACATTTTGACTCGACGTTTTAAATCGGCGTAAGAGGGTTAACTGGTTTCCAGCTGTAGCTAGAAGATTATCCTTGACAAGATCGAAGGTTAGTAAACTACAAAAAATGCAAATTGATTACAAATTTGCCATTTTTCATTTATTTTGGGAGTGTTCAAGTTTTGCTGCTAACTAGCAAAATTAGTCATTGTTTACTTTGTGATTGCTAGTGGTTTTTTTTTTTCATTTTAACCACTCACTTGTCCCTGTTCAATTTATTGTATTAGTGCATTAGCTATTTTATACTTTGCTTGATTTTCAGAGGTTTTGATATATTTCCACTGTGCCTTTTATGTATTTACTTGTATGTACCTTACTTTTGTGTATTTTCTTTTATATTCCTTCTTAGCAATAATGATCTTGTAGGATAATTTGCTGTGTCTTTTTCTATTTTTGTGCTGTGTATCTATGTAAACTTTTCATTTTTGCTGCTCTTAATTTTCTTAATTCAGCTCATTCATACATTGCTAATCAATTTTGCGTGGTCATCATCTCACTAGGACTGTTGTGATAACATTTAAATTTTAGTGAATTACTTACTGTATATTTACTGACTTCATAATGTCCTCACATAATTATCAGGGCCTTCCAAGTAACTTCCAAGTAACACCTGCCATGCTCAATTCCTCACTTTACAGGAGTCTGTGCTTCCTTTATAGCACCTGTTCTAGTTAGGTGTGTTTGCTTTTCTTAAACAGTGCTTTCCAGTCCAATGGTTCCAGTAAGCACAAAAAAGGATATTTACAAAAGACAATGGCCGTGGATTAAGAATGGATGACGAGGAGGGAGTAAAGAGGACTTGGGAAAGAAGACGACGACTATTATAAGATCTAAACTCTTACTAATAAAGATAAAACCTTTGAGTAAGCACTGCAAGAGCAAGTGTTCTGGTCAAGTTACTAATAGTAATAACACTTTTTCTTTATTTTACATGCAGGGTCTGGCCACAATTGAAGGGATATGACTCATAAGTGGTCAAACATTCATCTGAACCACTAGTCATGTCAGGCCATGTTTTACCTGCAGGGGAAGAATTCAGGGAAGGGAGGGGGTGTTGTTTTTACATTATACTTCCTTTTTTCTTATCTAGTCCACATTTTTCATTCATGGCACTATCACAAGACATAGACTCTTATGGCTATGTATTGGCTTTTCATCTCATGCTGATGGTTATTGCTTTTGCTTTCTTTTCAGATCTGAAAGCTGCTGGTTATTGCTTTCTTTTCAGACCTGAAAGCTGATGGTTAGGGCTTTCTTTCCAGATGAGAAAGACTATTGCTAGATATTATAGGCTTTTCCCTATGCAACATATGCGCTTATGAGCAATTCTGAGGGACTTGGTTGCCAACTCATGAATCCCCCTGCAACCAACTCATGAATCCCCCTATTACATGTACAATCTTTAAAATAAATGAGTGTGTACAGACACCAGGAGTTCCAGAGGGAGCATGTCTAGTTAGACTTTTATCCTTCGTCTGGCAGACAAAAGATTGGTGAACCTGGGAACTTCCAGGACCATAATATATACTGTACTGTATAATTTATGATTACAGTAATACCCCAAACTTACACGATTTGATTTGTGCGAATCCACAATTGTGCGAACTTTTCTTTGGAACCTAACTAGTTATCATACGCGAGTTCTTCTCAGTAGCGCGAACATTTGTGAATCCTTCAGAAACACTACAATATTGTTTGTTTAATTTATGTAAATTTTTAAAGTTTTAAATTAAAGCTTTTCTGTAGAAAATATTTATTAGAAATATCTTTATTTTCGTACATGCCTAAATATGACACAAAGGTAATTCCAACACCTAGAGTTAGTGCACATACAACTTTTATAAGGTGCGATACTCACTCACAAAGTTACTACACTTTTCAAAGATGATAACCCTTCAGAAACTGTAATTTCTGAAGTATGTACTAGTATACTACAGTAAGTATAAGTTTTCATGGAGATTGTGTATGCTGTTTATATTTTTGAAAATAATACAAAGGCAGTATGTAATTCAGTGTTTGTCACTATATAATAACACCATTATCAACTAGTAAAATCTATCAGAGACATAACAGTTATGAATTGTTGTTCTGTGAAAATTACTTTCTTAACCTCGGAGAAAAGTTCTGGTACAATTTGAATGTATTATGTTATGTAATTACAGCACATACAGTTAATGTATTTTCAGAAGATGTGATCCCATTTGCACTTTTTAAAGATTATACCCCTCCAGAGTTTTACCTCACAAGACGTATGTATTCCTCTCTGTCTCGTTCATAGTTAGCTCTCACACTATTACATTTTAAATGGATTGAATTTTACCTTATTCCCCCCCCCCCCCCCCCCCCCTGCCCCCATCCGCCTGTGGTGGTTGCACAATGGTAACACTGCATCCCGGGCTTTAAATAGCTACGCTATGTGTAAGTTTTGAGGAAAATAAAAGGATATCTGGGTATACATTTGCAACCGAAAAGTGTTTTAATAATTTACTGTATGCGAATTACAGCGTTAATATTCTAAATAGGATATTAATTCAAGCCCAGGAAGCAGTGTTAACATGCGCAAACACCACAGGCAGATGGACAGGTGGAAAAAACAAGAGTATAGTGACGCAAAGAAAATGATATTGTTATGTTACAATAAAGTTTCATACATACTTACCTGGCAGATATATACATAGCTAAGACTCCGTCGTCCCCGACAGAAATTCAAATTTCGCGCCACTCGCTACAGGTAGGTCGGTGATCTACCGGCCTGCCCTGGGTGGCAGGACTAGGAACCATCCCCGTTTTCTATCATATTTTCTCTCTTCCACCTGTCTCCTGCTGGGGAGGCTGGGTGGGCCTTTAATTGTATATATCTGCCAGGTAAGTATGTATGAAACTTTATTGTAACATAACAATATCATTTTCATACAATCAACTTACCTGTCAGATATATACATAGCTGATTGGCACCCTTCGGTGGAGGGTAAGAGACAGCTACTATATGGAATAGCAGGTAAACACATATGTTGTAGGTATAAAATAAAACCTTGGTTCCTACCTGATAGGTGGTAGACTTGGTGGGTGTTTGCCCAGTAGTCTGCATCACCTCAAGAAACTTTAGCGAGATATGTGATCTATGGCCAAGAGTTCTTGTGGGTCTGCCGATGGGGTCTTACCCACTTACTCAGCGAGCCTAAAAGGACTTTGTCAATGGGTGCTGATCCACTTATATGACAATACACCTTATGAGGAGCACACAACCAATCCCGACCACCTGATCCTAACCATGTGTTAGAACTAAGGATTGTTACGAGTTATCCCCGAACTCGTCACAACAACCGTAACTCAAAACCACTACGCACACATACATAATTTTTCAAAAAAAAAAAAATTATACTCAACTAATTGGATATGACAGAATTCTCCTTATGAACAACATAGACGCCGCCCGTGCGAGCCTGAATCCTCCATTGTTTCGAAGAGATTCTCGACCATATCCAAACAGAAGAACAGTATATACATTCTAAGGATTGGTGTCGGCTCCCGTACCCAGAATCGTATCTGCCGATACGATAGGACCTAGAGAAAGCACTTCTCATACGTCACACGCACGTCTTTCAAGTAATGAGATGCAAATACCGATTGCATCTCCAATATGTCGTATCTAATATGTTTTTTAAGCGACATATTCTTATAAAACGAGAGAGACGTCGCAATCGCTCGTACTTCATGAGCTTTTACTCTCAGAAGTTGCAATTGTTCGTCCGGACAGACCTTGTGAGCGTCCGTAATGACGTTCCTTACAAAGAACGCTAGAGCGTTCTTTGACATCAGTCTTGTGGGGTCTTTGACCGCGCACCAAAGACCTTGTCTAGAGCCTCCCAACTGACGTTTCCTCTGAAGATAGAACTTCAGAGCTCTAACAGGGCATAGAGACCTCTCTGCTTCTCTGCCTACGAGACTAGACATTCCTTTGATTTCGAATGACCTGGCCAGGGATTCGTGGGATTCTCGTTTTTTTTCGCTAAAAACAGAGTTTTAAACGAGCAAAATCGCCGAGTCTTCTTGAATCCTACTTTATCCTGCAGAGCTTGTAACTCACTAATTCTTTTGCCGTTGCTAACGATAAAAGAAATAGGCATTTTCTAGTTACGTCTCTAAAAGAGGCCTGATGAGGAGGTTCAAATCTATCCGAAGACAGATATTTGAGGACTACGTCCAAAATTCCAGTTCGGAGGTACTGGCTCTTTAGACTTTGACGTCTCAAAAGATCTTATGAGATCGTGAAGATCTTTGTTATTTGCCAGATCTAAACCTCTGTTCCTGAATACAGCCGAGAGCATACTCCTGTATCCCTTTATTGTGGATACGGCTGATGATGCGATTTTACTCTCAGGAATAGCAAGAAATCCGCAATTTCCGCTATAGAGGTAGAGGAGGAGGACAACTTCTTGGCTCTACACCACCTTCTAAAGACCTCCCACTTCGACTGGTATACCTTCGAAGTGGAGGTTCTGCGAGCTCTCGCGATCGCGCTTGCCACTTCGCGAGAAAAGCCTCTCGCTCTGACAAGTTCTTTCGATAGTCGAAAGGCAGTCAGAGCGAGAGCGGGGAGTTTTGATGGTACCTCTTGAAGTGTGGTTGTTTGAGAAGATCTGTCCTTCCTGGTAGTGATCTTGGAAAGTCTACGATCCACTCTACCACCTCCGTGAACCATTCCTGGGCCGGCCAAAAGGGGGCTATTAAAGTCATCCTCGTCTCTTTTGACGCCACAAACTTTTTCAATACTAACCCCAGGATTTTGAATGGGGGAAAAGCGTACACGTCCACTCGAGACCAGTTTAGCAGGAAGGCGTCTACCATAATTGCTCTTGGGTCTTCCACGACTGAGCAAAACACTGGGAGCCTTTTTGAAATGTATGTTGCGAATAGATCCACGTGAGGAGTTCCCCACAGAGACCAGAGATCGCGACATACTTCCTCGTGCAGAGTCCATTCTGTATGAAGGACCTGGTTCCTCCTGCTGAGCCTGTCCGCCCTCACATTCCTTACTCCCTGTACGAATCTTGTCAGCAGGGAGATGTTCCTGTGAGACGTCCAAAGTAATAGGTCCCTCGTGAGTTCGTAAAGGAACGAGGAGTGAGTCCCTCCCTGTTTCCGAATGTAGGCAAGTGCGGTGGTGTTTGTCCACGTTTACTTGTACTACCTTGTCTCTCACCAGAGGTTCTAGGCCTCTTGCAAAGCCAGGTGAACGGCGAAGAGCCTCTTTGCAATTTATGTGCCAGGACACCTGTGCTGGTTCCCAGGTGCCCTGACACTTCCTCCGAGCCTAATGTCGCTCCCCAACCCGTCTCCGACGCGTCGGAGAACAACACTAGGTCTGGTTCTTTGATCTTAGAGAGACCCCCTTTGTTCTCTTCCAGAGGCAGCAACCACCACTGTAGGTGTGCCTTTACCTCCACTGGAATGGTGGGGAAAACGTCCGACAGTTGTCCGTTTTTTCAGCTCCAAGACTTCTTGAGGAAGAATTGAAGTGGACGGATATGAAGTCTTCCGAGAGGGAAGAATTGTTCCAGCGAGGAAAGCGTCCCCAGAAGGCTCAACCATTCCCTCACTGACGTTTGCTGTTTCTCTAAGAAGAGAGAGATTATCCTCAAACCTTTTTCGTTCTCTCTCTTGCGAAGGAAAAACTCGAAAACCCCGAGAATCCATCCGAATCCCCAGATAGACTAGGTCTTGTCTGGGGGTCATCTGAGACTTCTCGAGGTTCACGAAGCAATCCCAACGCCTTGGTCAAATCTAGAGTTAACTTTAGGTCCTCCAAACACTGTCTCTCCGATCTGGCCCTGATAAGCCAGTCGTCTAGGTACATCGAGACATTCACTCCTTTGAGATGAAGAAATCTCGCCACATTCCTCATCAGGCTTGTGAAGACCTGAGGAGCTGTGACAGGCCGAAACACCAGGCTCTGAACTGAAAGATCCTTCCCCCCGTCATGAAACGGAGGTACTCTTCTTCGATGAAGGGTGGATCGGACGTGAAAGTAGGCGTCTTGGAGATCTAGAGACACCATCCAATCTCCTTGTCGTAATGACGCTAGGACTGAAGCAGAAGTCTCCATGGAGAACTTCTTCTCCTTCTGAACAAATTTGTTTCAGAGCGCTGACGTCTAGTACTGGTCTCCAGCCTCCCGAGGCTTTCGCCACTAGAAAAAGGCGATTGTAAAACCCCGGGGAGTTTTGATCCAGTAACTAGTTCTACTGCACTCTTGTCCCACATTTGTTCCACCATTGATCGAAGAGTATCCCTCAGCACAGGATCCTTGTACTTGGCTGATAGTTCCCTTGGTATAGACGTTAGGGGCGGAGTATTCAGGAAAGGGATAACGATATCCCTTCCTTAAGATCTTTAGTGAAGACGCGTCTGCGTCTATCAGTGTCGCAGGCTTCCACGATTCCAGGAGCCTGGCACCTACTGGGTGTTTTTGGAGGAGAAATGTTTCATTTGCCCTTTTTAAAGGGACGAAAGGCGGACCTACCTCTTCTCTCTGGAGCCTTCCTTCTTCGCGGGAGGTCTGAGATCGGACCACCTCGAAAGGGCTGCCTAGAATGCTAGGTTCTTTCTTGTCCGACACTAAAGCAGGTTTCTTCTTCGTAGCTGACTGCGTCAGAAGATCCTGTGTCGCCTTCTCAGTTAAAGAGTGAGCTACGTCCTTCACTAACTTAGAAGGAAACAAATAGTCCGAAAGAGGAGCATATAGCAGCTGCCCTCTGCGCATGCGAGACTGCCCTTTGTTAAGAAGGCGCCATAACACTGTCCTTTTCTTCAAAAGTCCTGCTCCAAATAATGCAGAGACTTCCAAAGATCCATCCTGTACTGCTTTGTCGATGCACGACAAATGCATAACAGGGCTTCAGGTTCGATTCCCTGCGAATCGTGAGCTTTCTTGGACATCACCCCAAGGGACCATCTAAGAAGTTGAATACTTCCAATACATGGAAAAGTCCCTTGAGGAGATGATCCAGTTCCGAAATACCTCCAAGTTATGCGGGCAGAATTAAGACTAGGACGCCTTGAAGCGTCAACTAACGTTGAAAAGTCTGCCTCTGTAGTAGAAAGGGAGAGCGATACCCATACTCCTCCCCCGTCTTGTACCATATGCCTCTTTTCCCAGCTAACCTTGCTGGAGGCATGCAAAATACTGTCCTGGTTAAGTCTTTCTTCGACTTCATCCAGGCGTCTAAGGCGTGTAAAGCGCGCTTCATCGAGATGGTGGGCTTCATCTTCAGAAAAAGGACGAAGTCTTCTTCGCCTTCGCACTCGAAAAGAGCGAGCGCGGAGAGGAGGAGGCAGCCGAGTCAACTCGTCTCCGTATTCCTCCAGAGCATGGTTGTCAACACCTTATAGTTAGACAAGCCCTCTCTTCCAAGATCGTCATCCTCCGAGTTTCGTTCGAACTCGTGATAATCCTGAGTTTCTGTTCTCCTTTCAGATGTTCCTCTTCTGGGGGAGACAAACTCCTGATCGGAGAGGGGCTAAGGGAATGAAAGTCCTTCCTTTTTCCCATTCTGATCGACTTGGAAGCCGTCACAACCTGCGGCTTCTCTCGCGCTTTAGAAGACGTCATGTATGACGTTCTCCCGCTCTCCGAGCGTCATGTATGACGTCTCTTGTTGACGTTTAGAAGACGCTTCGCGTCCGGAAGACGCTTCGCTTTCTAAGGGCTTCTTCCTACTCGGCGTCACAATCTTGGACGGAGCGTCACGTCTAAGATCCTCTTGATTTGTTTGACGCTTCACTTCTAAAAGACGTCTTCCGAGCAGGTGCGAGAGGACGAGACTTCTTTAATAGGAAGCGTCACGTCCTTCCGACGGGGCGCTAAAACTCCCACAAGAGATGATAGTTGTTCTTGCACCGCCATAATGATCTTCCTTGACGCTTCTCCTACGTCTAGCGCCTGACGCCCTTCGTCATCACTCGGGGAAGAAGCATGAGGGTGTACTTCCTCATAAGCGTCAGGTGACGTTGACGCCACCTTCGCCTTCTTAATAGCAGACGGGGCGTCATCCAGAAGCGCTCCGGGCTAGAATCAATGTCTTGCTTCATATGACGCTTCAGCGGTCTCGATAAGGTCGACTCCTTCCACCCTCGTTTAGGTGAGGGAGAGGGAGAGGACGAGAAACACTCGCGAAGGACGCTTTCCTGTAGCGCCCTTGAGCTGGCTGCCATGAAGCAAAGCTAGCTGAAGGGACGTCTGACCGTTGGGGATTCCCCACGACCTCCTTAAGGCTTTCGACTTTCCTTCTCCTCTGGGCATGTGAGCTTGGAAGAGGTCTAGCCTGGGAGCGCCGCAGGGACGATCAAACGCCCCCTCCACAACACTAGGCTCACTTCACTAAAAATTTTCACTATCACTAGCCTTACCTTTCGAGTCCGCCATCTTGGACTTCATGTCTCGAATCGTCGCTTTCAGATTGGCGATTTCCGATGCCGAATCCGAAAGAAAACCACTCTGAGAATGAGATTTATAAGAATTCTCCAGAAGTAGGGTTAGAATTATTATTTAAAGGCTCAATAGGCCTTGAATTCACACCTTTCAGTCTTCTAACTCTATCCCTCTCTAACTTCTTCAAATAAGAAGTCAAAGTCTTCCATTCTTCTGCATTCAAACTCTCGCATTCCTTACAAGTGTTAGTAGCAGAACACTGCACCCCCCCCCTACATTTACGGCATACAGTGTGAGGATCAACCGAAGCTTTCGGTATCCTCACCCTGCAGCCTACATTCACACACATTCTCACACTCACATTAGAATCAGACATCCTGAGAATAAAAATCCAAAAGAGTTATTCCAAAAACAGTCCACAGTAGCGAATGCCAAAAACACGATCCAAATACGGTCACCAAAAGTCGAAAAAAACGTTGATCAAATGTTGAAAAAAGAATCCAAGTCAGGAGGTAATAACAACAATGTTGATACCACCGGCGACAGAGAAAATATGATAGAAAACGGGGATGGTTCCTAGTCCTGCCACCCATGGCAGCCGGTAGATCACCTGACCTACCTGTAGCGAGTGGCGCGAAATTTGAATTTCTGTCGGGGACGACGGAGTCTTAGCTATGTATATATCTGACAGGTAAGTTTGATTGTATGAAAATATTTATTTGACAGAAAAAGAAAATGGCATCTCAAGAATTAGGGGTAACGATAGTATACATACGAAAATGGATACGTATGCATGTAGTAGTTACTGTACCTATTTTTACCAACTAGTTATTTCTTTTTTAAGGGCAATATATTAAACTAACTTTTAAATCAAATTACATAACTTTAATTTCATTTAAAAGTTAGCCTAATACTTAGGGAGCATAATTAGGGTCATATTTAGTGTTCAAACTCTAGAAGTAAGCATTTTTCGAGACCGTGCCAAACTTACACAAAACTTGCACGAGGGGGTCTGGAACCTAACCTCGCGTAAGTTTGGGGTATTACTGTAGTAAGTTTGTAAGAAAAAATTTTTGTTAAAAAAAGTGTTTTAACTAATATATATATATCTATATATAATTTTTTTTTCTTACATTTATAGGTCCAACTACTAAGCTGAAATATGTACCCCCAAAACCCTAGCCTAATCTTGCAAACTTTACACACAAGTAGTGAAACCTATAGAATCAGCATAAGAATGACAATAAGTGTATTACAAAATCTAGTTAATCAAAATACCTATCCCTATTAATATGTAAATATCTTATCAAAAGTCTTCGCCCAGCCAGCAAGTTAATTCACAAACTTTTCATGTCAGCAAAATGGTTTTAAGAATTTTTATGTCAAGTATAAGACTATGCAAAAATCTGATATTCAAGTAATAACAAAGATGTAGGTCAGTTCTGTTTTACTCCTAATACTTATAGTATTATACAGTACTTTGTTCTTATTGTAATGCCATGTTCAGTTAAAATGTTACTTTCCTCCTTAGCCATTCCAACTACTGATTCATGTATGTAACATGTTGCATACACTATAGTGTTTCATCATGTTTTGAAGTACGTTATATGTTTTAATTTACACCTTAATAGTAGTATTCATTTTTTTAAATATATGGTTGTAAGAGGAGCCACTATTTTCAACATAAACTGCAACTAACTGGTTATTGAGTGAACATTGGAGCAGACTCATCTCTTGATTCTTTACTTATTACCTCTTATTCACTTTGTAACATAGTAACATATGCTTTAGGTTAATGAAATCTAATATAAGTTTAAGCATCAAAGATAAGGATTGAAGAAAGTGCAATTACTATACTGTAATTCTGTAGTATAGTGAATGTAATGTAAAATGGAATAAAAAGAGATATTACCGTAGTAGTCTTCAGTATTATTATTATTATTATTATTATTATTTGGAGAGTAATTCCAGTAATATCAGTGAATTAAAATACTAACCATTACAAAATGTAGAGCTTTTGAAAACCTTCACAACTTTCTTGCATTAGGGAGGTAAAGGCTTTCAAATGCTCTCCTCAGCTTGTAAGTTTTAATGTTTCATTGTAACACCTGTGGAATTGTGCTCCCAAGATTTTTCTGCCTCATGGGATGATAAGATTCAAGTTATCATTATCAAAGGATACAAGGAGATAAATACTGTACTAATTGTTATATGATTAAAAGTCTTGTATTGCTGCATAGTTTATTATAAGCTAGCTTATGCAAAGGTAAAAATTATGTTGCAAAAAGTATTCTTTATGTATCTATTACAACCCTCCAGCTGATAATACAAATGCAATATTAAGTGTAGTATTTTGTATGCTTTTATTTTTTATATATACGTATGGCTTTCAATCATGATTTAGTCTACCTCACAAAAAGCTTAGTAAATTAGCTCAGGTGATTTTATGCATTATAATTACTTTTGTCTTACTATATTTTTAGTGCTTTAATATTTGAATACCACTGTATTTGCTATTTTTTTATGTGAAGGGCACATTAGTAAAGTGAATGAAAAGAAAACCTTGCAATGTTTTTGATACTATGCAAAACAAGATCTGAATGAGGATGATGTTTGCTATTTGCATGATCATAATCTGCAATGACTGATGCAGATATTTAATTGCAGTTTCCTATAGATTACATTATAGAATAGGTAATGTTATGAATGATTGAGAATATATACTCAAAAATTTCTTTTGGCTGTGCATTTTCTTTGTTGATCCTTTAAGAGAATACTCCTACCTAAGACATTAAATCTGTTCCCAAAAGAGAGGTGACAATGAATTCACTATGCCAATGGTCAAACCAGGTAAAGATCTTGGTAGTCCACCAAAACATAGATATCTCTCAAGTTGTAGAGTGATGGAAGAAGTTTCCAGAAAAAAAAAACATATACAAGCATCGTTAAAAATATGATAACATCCATGACCTAGAGACACATTTGACCTCCATCATATTTAATAGATGGCAGACTATTAACCTTATAACAACAAATTCAAGCAGATCAAATCCAGGATGACAACTATTCACAATCTTTTTGAATAGAAAACAATACCCAGACTACCATAATTTATATCTTAACCCAAATAAAAATGGAATTTTCATTATAAAATAATATTTTATTGCATACTTACCGAACAATTATACAGCTGTAGGTTCCCTACGAATGGCAGACAATAGATTCAAAACTTCCACAGTGGCACCACCATCGCTGATGTAGGTTGACGTAATCTCCCCTCCACTCGAGGGAGCTACAGGTACAACTGCCCAGGTAACATCAATTTGTTCTGCCCAGCCATCTACCTGTGGGGAGGAGGGAGGGCTTTGATTAATAATTGTTCAGTAAGTATGCAATAAAATGATATTGTTATGTTACAATAAAGTTTCATACATACTTACCTGGCAGATATATACATAGCTAAGACTCCGTCGTCCCCGACAGAAATTCAAATTTCGCGCCACTCGCTACAGGTAGGTCAGGTGATCTACCGGCCTGCCCTGGGCGGCAGGACTAGGAACCATCCCCGTTTTCTATCATATTTTCTCTCTTCCACCTGTCTCCTGCGGGGAGGCTGGTGGTCTTTTAATTGTATATATCTGCCAGGTAAGTATGTATGAAACTTTATTGTAACATAACATATCATTTTCATACAATCAACTTACCTGTCAGATATATACATAGCTGATTGGCACCCTTCGGTGGAGGGTAAGAGACAGCTTCTATATGGAATAGACAGGTAAACAACATATGTTGTAGGTATAAATAAAACCTTGGTTCCTACCTGATAGGTGGTAGACTTCGTGGGTGTTTGCCCAGTAGTCAGCATCACCTCAAGAAACTTTAGCGAGATATATGATCTATGGCCAAGAGTTCTTGTGGGTCTGCCGAAGGGGTCTTATCCGCTTACTCGGCAGAGCCTAAAAGGACTTGTCAATGGGTGCTGAATCCACTTATATGACAATACACCTTATGAAGGAGCACACAACCAATCCCGACCACCTGATCCTAACCATATGTTTAGAACTAAGGATTGCTCCGAGTTATCCCCGAACTCGTCACAACAACCGTAACTCAAAACCACTACGCACACATACATAATTTTCAAAAAAAAAATTATACTCATCTAATTGGACATGACAAGAGTCTCTTACTGAACAACATAGACGGCCGCCCGTGCTAAACCAAGTCCTCCATTGTTCGAAGAGACCCCAGACCATATCCAAACAGAAGAAAAGTATATACAATTAAGGATTGGTGTCGGCTCCCGTACCCAGAATCGTATCCGCCGATACGAAAGGACCTAGAGAAAAACACTTCTCATATGTCACACGAACGTCTTTCAAGTAATGAGATGCAAATACTGAGTTGCATCTCCAAAATGTCGTATCTATGATGTTTTTAAGCGACATATTCTTATGAAACGAGAGAGACGTCGCTACAGCTCTTACTTCATGAGCTTTTACTCTCAACAGTTGTAACTGTTCGTCCGGACAGACCTTATGAGCGTCTGTAATGACGTTTCTTACAAAGAATGCCAGCGCATTCTTGGACATCAGTCTTGAGGGGTCTTTTACCACGCACCAAAGACCTTGTCTAGAGCCTCCCATCTGATGCTTTCTCTGAAGGTAGAACTTCAGAGCTCTAACAGGGCATAGAGACCTCTCTGCTTCCCTGCCTACGAGACTCGACATTCCTTTGACTTCGAATGACTTAGGCCAGGGATTCGTGGGATTCTCGTTTTTCGCTAAAAACAGGGTCTTAAACGAGCAAATAGCCGAGTCTCCCTTGAATCCTACTTTATCCTGCAGAGCATGTAATTCACTAATTCTCTTTGCCGTAGCTAAAGATAATAGGAATAGGCATTTTCTGGTTATGTCTCTAAACGATGCCAGATGAGGAGGTTCGAATCTTCCGATGACAGAACTTGAGGACTACGTCTAGGTTCCAGTTCGGAGGTACTGGTTCCTTAGACTTTGAAGTCTCAAAGACCTTATGAGATCGTGGAGTCTTTATTATCTGCCAGATCTAATCCTCTATTCCTGAATACAGCCGAGAGCATACTTCTGTATCCCTTTATTGTGGATACGGCTAGATGCGATTTTTCTCTCAGGAATAGCAGGAAATCAGCAATTTCCGCTATGAGTAGTGGAGGAGGACAACTTCTTGGATCTACACCACCTTCTAAATACCTCCCACTTCGATTGGTATACTTTCGTAGTGGAGGTTCTGCGTGCTCTCGCGATCGCGCTTGCCACTTCGCGAGAAAAGCCTCTCGCTCTGACAAGTCTTTCGATAGTCGAAAGGCAGTCAGAGCGAGAGCGGGGAGGTTTTGATGGTACCTCTTGAAGTGTGGGTTGTCTGAGAAGATCCGTCCTTCTTGGGAGGGATCTTGGAAAGTCTACGATCCCACTCTACCACCTTCCGTGAACCATTCCTGGCCGGCCAAAAGGGGGCTATCAACGTCATCCTCGTCTCCTTTGACGCCACAAACTTTTTCATTACTAACCCCAGGATTTTGAATGGGGGAAAAGCATATACGTCTACTCGAGACCATTTAGCAGAAAGGCGTCTACCATAAGTGCTCTTGGATCTTCCACGACCGAGCAAAAACTGGGAGCCTTTTGGAAATGAATGTTGCGAAGAGATCCACATGAGGAGTCCCCCACAGAGACCAGAGATCGAGACACACTTCCTCGTGTAGTGTCCATTCTGTATGAAGGACCTGGTTCCTCCTGCTGAGTCTGTCCGCCCTCACATTCTTTACTCCCTGTACGAATCTTGTCAGCAGGGAGATGTTCCTGTGAGACGTCCAAAGCATAGGTCTCTCGTCAGGTTCGTAAAGGAACGAGGAGTGCGTCCCTCCCTGTTTCCGAATGTAGGCAAGTGCGGTGGTGTTGTCCACGTTTACTTGCACTACTTTGTTTGCCACCAGAGGTTCTAGGCTCTTCAAAGCCAGATGTACCGCGAAGAGCTCTTTGCAGTTTATGTGCCAAGTCACCTGTGCTGGTTCCCAGGTGCCTGACACCTCTTCTGAGCCTAATGGTCGCTCCCCAACCTTTCTCCGACGCGTCGGAGTACAACACTAGGTCTGGGTTCTGTGTTTTTAGAGAGATCCCTTTGTTCTCTTCCAGAGGGGGCAACCACCACTCTAGGTGCGACTTTATCTCCACTGGAATGGGAAAACGTCCGAAAGTTGTCCGGTTTTCCAGCTCCAAGACTTCTTGAGGAAGAATTGGAGCGGACGTAAATGAAGTCTTCCTAGTGGGAAGAACTGTTTTCTAGCGAGGAAAGCGTCCCTAGAAGGCTCAACCATTCCCTCGCCGACGTATGTTTGCTTCCCTAAGAAGAGAGAGACTATCCGCAAACCTTTTGCGATTCTCTCTTGCGAAGGAAATACTCGAAAAACCCCGAGAATCCATCCGAATCCCCAGATAGACAAGGTCCTGTCTGGGGGTCAGCTGAGACTTCTCGAGGTTCACGAGCAATCCCAACGCTTTGATCAAATCTAGAGTTAACTTTAGGTCCTCCAAGCACTGTCTCTCTGATCTGGCCCTGATGAGCCAGTCGTCCAGATACAGAGAGCATTTACTCCTTTGAGGTGAAGAAACCTCCACATTCTTCATCAGACTTGTGAAGACCTGAGGAGCTGTGGACAGGCCGAAACACAAGGCTCTGAACTGATAGATCCTTCCCCCCGTCATGAAACGGAGGTACTTCTTCGATGAAGGGTGGCTCGGGACGTGAAAGTAGGCGTCCTGGAGATCTAGAGACACCATCCAATCTCCTTGTCGTAATGACGCTAGGACTGAAGCAGAAGTCTCCATGGAGAACTTCTCCTTCTGAACAAATTTGTTCAGAGAGCTGACGTCCAGGTACTGGTCTCCAGCCTCCCGAGGCTTTCGCGACCAGAAAAAGGCGATTGTAAACCCCGGGGAGTTTTGATCCCGTACTAGTTCTATCGCTCTCTTGTCCCACATTTGTTCCACCATCGATCGAAGAGTATCCCTCAGCACAGGATCCTTGTACTTGGCTGATAGTTCCCTTGGTATTGACTTAGGGGAGGAGTGTTCAGAAAGGGATAACGATATCCCTTCCTTAAGATCGCCAATGAAGACGCGTCTGCGTTTATCAGTGTCCAGGCTTCCACAAATCCCAGGAGCCTGGCACCTACTGGTGCTTGGAGGAGAGAATCTTCATTTTCCCTTTTTTAAAGGGACGAAAGCAGACCTACCTCTCTTTTCCGGAGCCTTCCTTCTAGTGGGAGGTCTGGAGGTCGGACCACCTCGAAAGGGCTGCACAGATGTACTAGTCCTTTTTTGTCCGATGCAGAAACAGGTTTCTTCTTTCTTGCTGACTGCGTCAGAAGATCCTGAGTCGCCTTCTCAGTTTAAAGAATGCGCAATGTCCTTTACTAACTGAGAAGGGAACAAAAAGTCAGATAGAGGCGAATACAGTAGAGCTGCCCTCTGAGCATGAGAGACTGCCTTTGTTAAGAAGGCGCCATAAAAACAGTCCTCTTCTTTAGAAGACCTGCTCCAAACAATGAGGAGATTTCAAAAGATCCATCCTGTACCGCTTTGTCAATACAAGACAATATGCATAACAGGGCTTCAGTTCGATTCCTCTGAATCATGCGCTTTCTTGGACATCACCCCAAGGGACCAATCTAAGAAGTTGAAGACTTCCAATACATGAAAGAGTCCCTTGAGGAGATGATCCAGTTCCGAAATTCCCCACGTAATACGTGCCAAATTGAGACTTTGTCGACGTGAAGCGTCAACTAAGGTCGAAAAATCTGCTTCCGTTGTAGAAGGGAGAGCAATACCATATTTTCTCCCGTCTGATACCAAATGCCTCTTTTCCCAGCTAATCTTGCTGGAGGCATGCAGAATACTGTTCTCACTAATTCTTTTTTAGACTTCATCCATGAGTCTAAGGATTGTAAGGCCCTCTTCATCGAAATGGTGCTTCATTTTGAGAAAAGACGAAGGCTTCTTCGTCTTAGCACTAGAAAAGAGCGAGCGCGGAGAAGGAGGAGCGGCAGGAGTCAATTCGTCCTCCATACTCCTCAAGAAGCAGGGTAGTCAAAACCTTATAGTTAGACAGACCCTCTCTTCCATGATGTTCATCATCCGAGTTTTCATCCAACTCGGTATCTACATGAGTCTCCGCTCTCTTTTCCGTACGTTCCACTTCTGGAGGGAGACAAACTCCAATAAGTAGGAGAGGGGCTAAGGGAATGATAATCTTTCCTCTTTTCCCGCTCTAATAGTCTTGGAAGGCGTCACAAGCTCCGGCGGCTCTAGAAAAATAGAAGACGCTTCCCGCTTGTATGACGCTTCCCGTACGTCAAGCGTCCTGGCTGACGTCTCTTGCTGACGTCTTGATGACGCTTCGCGCCTGGAAGACGCTCCGCTCTCCAAAGGCGTCCTTATTGGCTCACAATATTGGACGGAGCGTCACGTCTATGATCCGAATTCAATGACGCTTCACGTCTAAAAGACGTCTTACGTCTCTCTGGCGTTACGAAACTCTCGTAAGCCCCGTTCTCGCTCTCGAACTCGAAGCTTCTGTAAGACGTTTAGCAGCTTCACGTCTGCCTGACGCTTCTCGTTGAGCAGGTGAGAGAGGACGAGACTTCTTAATTGGAAGCGTCACGTCCTTCCGACGGGGCGCTAAAAACAAACCCACAGAGAGGACAGTTGCTCTTGAACTGCCATAATTATCTTCCTTGACGCTTCTCCCACGTCTAGTGCATGACGCCTTTCGTCAATCACTCGGGGGAGAAGAAGGAAAGGGTACTTCTGCGTACACGTCAGGTGACGCTGACGCCACCTTCGCTTTCTTAATAGAAGAGGAGCGTCATCTGAGAAGCGCTCTGGGCTAGAATCTATTTCAGGTTCCTTCATATGACGCTTCAGCTGGTCCTCGACAAGTTCGACTCCTTCCACCCTCGTTTAGGTGAGGGAGAGGGAGAGGACGAGGAAACACTCACGAAGGACGCTTTTTCTGTAGCGCCCTTGAGCCGCCTGCCATGAAGCAGAGCTAGCTGAAGGGACGTCTGACCGTTGGGGATTCCCCACGACCTCCTTAAGGCTTTCGACTTTCCTTCTCCTCTGGGCATGGGAGCTTGGAAGAGGTCTAGGCCTGGAGCGTCGCAGGGACGATAACACGCCCCCTCCACAACACTGGGAGAACTCACTTCACTGTAATGCTCATTTCACTAGCCTTACCTTTGAAGTCAGCCATCTTGGACTTCATGTCTCTAATTGTAGCTTTCAGATTGGCGATTTCCGAGGGGCCCCCCGAAATCCGAAAAAGCACTCTGAGAATGAGATATATAGGGAGAATCTACATCAGTAGGTTATTGATTGAATTATCCGTGAAAGGCTCAATAGGCCTTGAACTCACAACCTTTCAGAACGTCTGAACCCTATCCCTCTCTCTAACTTCTTCAAATAAGAAGTCAAAGTCTTCCACTCTTCTGCATTCAATCCCTCGCATTCCTTACAAGTATTATTAGCGAACACTGAACCCCCCTACATTTACGGCATACAGTGTGAGGATCAACCGAAGCTTTCGGTATCCTCACCCTGCAGCCTACATTCACACACATTCTCACACTCACAGTTGAATCAGACATACTGAGAAAAATCCCAAAAGAGTTATTCCAAAAACAGTCCCACAGTAGCGAATGCCAAAACAACATCCAGATACGTCACCAAAAAGCCGAAAAACGATGATCAAAGGATGAATATGAATCTAAGTCAGGAGGTAATAGCAACAATGTTGATACCACCGGCGACAGAGAAAATATGATAGAAAACGGGGATGGTTCCTAGTCCTGCCGCCCAGGGCAGGCCGGTAGATCACCTGACCTACCTGTAGCGAGTGGCGCGAAATTTGAATTTCTGTCGGGGACGACGGAGTCTTAGCTATGTATATATCTGACAGGTAAGTTGATTGTATGAAAATTTTATTTGTTCATATACAAAACAAACCTTCGGTCTTAACATTAGGATAAATACTCAGCGCCAGCTGGAAACCGGTAAAGTTTAAAATAATTGTATACGCAAGGGACTATTGGCATCTGTGCTTGGTCACGAGACATATGGAGCCACCCCACATACCCCTCTTTAACTCATGACCCTGTTAGTTATTTTCTTAACGCCTTCAAGAGAGGACGTGTTTTGCTTCCGTCCTTTTAAAGCCGGTTTAGTTTGCCCCCTGTTGTTTGGAATTCCCGGGCATGTAAACATAAAGCGTTCTCATGCTTCGGGATTTTCTGGATTTCACAAGAAGCATATAAACGCCCAGATATTTTCTTCGACGATTTTGACGTCGAGGTTCTTATCGTACAGTAAGTCGTAGGTGCAGAAACTCTTAAGGTACAGTTAATTTGTTGCCTGTGCTTTGGAATTTCACATATTCATATGGATTGCCTGTAAATCCAAAGCTTGGATGTATCAGGATGTGCTCTGGGAAGTAATTGTGACTAATTGTGCTCCTTTTCCTGCAGGGAGAGGTGTGCATCACCATCTTGTTTTCGTTCCAGATACGTGGGCAGAGATGATGCAGATGTGCAGTTGGCGTTAGGCCTATCAGGAGTACCAACCCAAGAAGGACAGTTGGTTTGCTATATGACGTCGCGCTGCCATCCAGGGTCCCACGTGATGGATGTCCCTTTTATCCTGTTATGCACTGAATGGCGGTCACATGCGTCAACATTTGTAGAGAAGCAGATAGTGCAACACGGCAGCCTTTGGAGTCAGGTTGCTATGCCTACGAGTATAACAACAACAGCCTTGAACTTCTTGTCGAGTGCTGGCTTCGCATCCAAGATGCTCAGTGACGTCATAAGCATGGCGCCCGCCATGACGTCACTTTACAGCTGCAGCCCACACGGAGACATGCTTCCATTTTAGCTTCGAGGTGCAAGAGTACTTTACAACTATGCTTTCAGATTTGGCAATTTTTAAACGCACATTGTTTTTGAGAGAAATTACAAGTGTTAGGAGATATAATAGTCACATAGTGGGAGTGGGAAAGACACAAATCTTTCCTCTGTATCCTTCCGCTTAGGCGTCAACAAGCTTAGGTGACTGGCTTTGATGCCAGTGTGTTCTCCTGCCAATCCTGGAAGAACAGGGACTTCGTAGCTGATCCTTGAGCCAAGAGAAGAGGTTTCTTTTCCATCTTCGAGCCAGGACTGTTACATCCCTATTATATGAAAGCATAAGAAGTAGTTGTAATTCTCAAACAAGTGACTAATGGAAGCTTAGTCTAGTGTGGCTGTGAAGAGTTGGAGAATGCTAGAATCAGTGACTTCGTGACTGATCATCGTAACAAGAGGAGAAGAATAATTTCTTCATCTTCGAGCCAGGACTGTCACATCCTTGTAAAAGTAGAAATGCCACAGCAGGTTGGGTCTCTTGATCTTGGCTGCAAGAGTACCATCAACAGCCTCAGGCTTCCATCAAGTGTGATTACATTATAGCCAAAACTGCTATCAAAATGGCGGTAGTCATGACGTCACAGCCTACTGCTGCCAACCTCTCGTCTTCAGTGGCATCATTATATTACGCTTTCATTTCGGGAGCACACATTTATGGAGAAATATGAATTTTCTCGTAGGATAAGTGGCAGTGCCGTTGTGTGCTCCAGTTAAGTTTTGAATAAGAAAGCTTAAGCAGAACTTTAGCTTGTCAACTTTAGATGGTTGCCATTTAGGTTGTCAACAGTCCAGGTGATAACCAAGTCGGCCGTAGAGCTGTAACGGCCGTAGATCCATGACGCCCATGAGAGCTATGAAGGGCTTTGGAAGCATGACAACCATCAGAGTTATAATAGACATAAGTACTATGAAGCCTATAAGGAAATGAAGGCCATATGAATATGACTATCGTAAATAATATGATGGTTGTAAGGAATACGACGGCCAGAAGGATCAGGACGGTCGTAGGAGACAACTGCGTAAACAGTGCCACGTGTACGAATAGTTTGCAAGGGTGCAGTTTTGCCAATTTAGACGGTCGTAGGAGACAACTGTGTAAACAGTGTTGGGCGTAGGAATCGTTCGTAAGGGCGCAGTGTTGCCAATTTAGATGAACTTGATACATATGCCGATGCTTTTACAAACTATTTCCATGAACTCTAGATGTCATAGTAATGCAATAATGATAAAATTGCTCCCATATTTGAATATAGGATTGCAAATAGATACATTCTCCTACTGACTATTCGAGGTTGAGGCGTTGGTGGCCATCAGAGATCAAAGATGCCGCGGCTGTAGGGTCGGACGGACAGCCATGACGCGCACGGTTGTTATCAGCGGATAGGAGTGAGCTAGCGTCTCCTGTGGCTGAACACAGTAGGTATATTAGAACCAGAGGAAGGAGAAAACCAAGAGTTTCTGTCTTCGTATGCGGAGGTGATTGATTTGTTTCGTCAATTCAATAACCTTTCGGGGAGCACGGAGACACCTGCCCCCGGGGATTGACATGGTGTTTGGATTGGAAAAAAAGGATACGAAGGTGGCATACGATTACCTTGTTCAAGTCATGCAGAGTCCGTTTTACAACACATAATGCACGGATTGCTGGATGGCTATGGATTCCTGTTAGTAATTGGATACAGCCTGTATGGTGGGAATTAATAGACTTTAGGTTGACCCCAGAAAACTTCAAACCTTTACAGGTAAGAAGAATTCCCTTGTTTTATATACTTGTTGGTATAATCTGGTTTGTTCCTATAAGAATATTGACCAAACGTTTCAACTCTTACAGAAGTAGTTAAAAGTTAATCGAAAGATTGGTTCCTTAGAAGTAAAGTACTGTAGAACCATTCTTCTTAATGAAACTGCATGGAAACCTAAGTCGAAAGGAGGAGGTAAACTTCTTTCTTTCGCCACTTAAGGTAGCCAAGCCTAAGTAGGGCACTTGAAACCTAAGATGCTATAGCCAAGCTAATTGAGTCATACCTTTTGGCCTAACAAGTGGTTAAATTCGTAGCCTATCGCAGCCAGTCCGAGTCTAATGCTACTATCTTAGTTAATCTGAGTAGGAGTTCTTAGCTTACACTGTCTGAACTAACTGGTTTTGTACATGAACTTTCCTGTCAGATATATACTTAGCTTACGTCTCTGACGTCACAACAGAATTCAAAACTCGCGGCACACGCGACAGGTAGGTCAGGTGATCTACCTTACCCACCACTGGGTGGCGGATGTAAGAACCAATCCCCCTTTCTTGTCAGATTTTCTCTGTCGCCCGGCTTGACAACACCTGTTGTTAAGTCCTCACGATAGTTGGATTTATTCTCGTTGCCGACGATTTTTGGATTGACTTTTTGGTGAAGTACCCTTTGTCCGTTGGCTTGGCATACGCTACTTTGGATTCTCTTTTGGATTTTCTTTGGATTTTTCTTATAATGGCTGATTCTGAGATTAAGAAATCTTCTGTTTTTATACATTCAACTTCCCTGCCAGATATATACTTAGCTAAAGACTCCGTCGTCCCCGACAGAAATTCAAATTTAGCGGCACACGCTACCGGTAAGTCAGGTGATCTACCGCCCTGCCCTGGGTGGCAGGACTAGGAACCATTCCCGTTTTCTAATCAGATTTCTTCTGTCGCCCGGACCATCAACATTGTTTTTGGTTCCTCTTGACTGGATTTTCTTTTTTCATCGACAATTGATCTTCTTGACCGACTTTTGGTGACGTCTGGATTGTTGGATTGGCATACGCTTTTGTGGACTGTTTTTGTGGACTTGCTTTGGAATTTTCTTAGAATGTCTGACGCCGGAAAGGTGATGAGATATTGTGTGAATGTAGGCTGTAAGGTGAGGTTGCCGAAAGCTTCGGTAGATCCTCACACCGTATGTAAGGGTTGCAGAGAGTATGAATGTTCTTTTACTAATACTTGTAAGGAATGTGAGAATTTGAGTGAGAGAGAGTGGAAGAATCTAACTACTTATTTGAAGAAGTTAGAGAGAGAGAGAGTGAGGAAAGCTTCCTCTAGAAGTTTGAGTGGTTCTAGATCTAATGAGCTAGTTCCTAGTTTGGGATCTTCCCCTCTTGTAAGAATTGCCACTCCTCCTTCCTTTTCAGCCTCTTCACCTATTGCAGATCCTGCAGATTCGGCAAAAGAACTTGCAGATCTAAAAGCTGCTTTCAAGATTATGGAAAACAAAATGGCTGCTCTGCAAGGTAAGGCTAGTCATTGTACAGTGGACAGTGATGTGAGTGTCCCCAGTGTAGTGGAGGGGGCATCTGGTCGGCTCCACAACGCTCCCAGGTCTAGACCTCTTCCAAGCTCCCATTTCCAGAGGAGAAGGAATTTCAAAAACTGTAAGGAGGTTGTGGAGATTCCCCACCGATCAGGTGTCCCTTCGGCAGGCTCTGTGACACCCCAGACTGCCAGGGATCGCTATTGCAAAAGCGTCCTGCGTGAGTGTTTCTCGTCGTCGGGATCTTCATCTCCTAGACGCGATTGGAGGGATTCTGATCGCTCGCGACCATTGAAGAGGAGTTGGAAGGCGCCGACTCTTGACTCGAGCCCGGAACGCTTCCCTGAGGATGTTAAGAGGGCAAAGAGAGCCCTATTGTCACCCGTAGTTGACGAGGAGTCCATGGACTCCTCCCCTCCTCCTGAGGAGGAGAAAGAGGAGGCTACTAAGAGAATCCTCCTCTCTATGCAAGAGCAGATATCGTCGTTAGTGGGAGTGCTTTCAAAGGAACCTCCTCGAAGGAAAGATACTTCCCTTCCCATCAAGAGGTCCTCTAGACGTATGGAGGTCCCTGCCGCCAGGAGCGAGGCTCCTAACAAGAGCGAGGAGCCAACCAAACGTAAGGCTCCTGCTAGGAGTGAAGAGTCGTTCAGGCGTTCGGCACCTTCCAGGAGTGAGGAGTCAATCAGACAGGAGTCATCTAAACACGTGACTCCTAACAGGAGTGAGGAGTCAACCAAGCGCACAACTCCAACCAGGTGTGAGGAGCCTAACAGGCGTGTGGCGCCAGCCAGGAGTGAGGAGTCACCCAGGAGGCAGGAGTCAGGAGTCAGAAATCTACCATGAGGCAAGATTCGACTAGACTCGTGTCTGAATTTGGTGGCTCTTCCCCAGACAGAAGCACCTCTCCTTCGGATCGTAGGAGGTCTTGGAAAGACTCTTCCTCCAAACGAGAACGTTCTCCCTCTTCCGATCGAGTTTTAGAAGAAGTGTCAGAAGACAAGCTCCCTACAAATGAGGGACTCTCTAACTATAAGACTTTAGCCTCCTTATTACTTCAAGAGTATGGAGACTCTTAGCCCAGCCGCTCCTCCTTCTCCTCGTTCGCTCTTTTCAAGTATACTACAACAGTAAAGTCCTCTGCTTTCCTTAAGATGAAACCAGCAATTTCTATGAAGAAGGCCCTCCAGTCTCTGATTCATGGATGGGCACGAAGAAAGGGTTGGGCAAAACAGTGTTCTGCATGCCTCCTTCCAAACTCCTTGGAAGGAGAGGTATTTGGTACGGGACAGGAGAATCTATGGGTCTTTCTCTCCCTGCATCTGCAGACGCAGACTTCTCGAATCTGGTTGATGCCTCCAGACGACACTCTTTAGGGTCGGCCAGATCAACATGGAGCATTTCGGAATTGAACCAACCTTCTTAAAGGATTATTCATCGTCTTAGAAGTGTTCAATTTCCTGGACTGGTCCTCTCGGAGTACTTGCTAGGAAGTCTCAGGACTCGGAGTTTCTTAATAACCCAGAAGTTCTCCATAGCGTCCTGGCATGCATGGACAAGGCGGTACAAGACGGTTCGGGAGAGGTTTCTTCCCTATTTGGAGCTGGTTTGCTGAAGAAGAGATCGGTATATGGATCCCTTTTGTCAAAGGCTGTTTCTCCTAGTCAGAGAACCGCGTTGTTGTTCGCCCCTCTGTCCGATCATCTGTTTCCTTCTCAGTTGGTGAAAGATATATCTCGCTCACTGAGAAGGTGACACTAGACCTCCTTGTGCAGACTACGAAGAAGAGTCGCCCTGTAGTTTCAACGATTAAGAAGGACTCGTCCGTCTCCTCAGCAGCCCTTTCGTTGAGGTGCACGGCTCGTCCCCCCTCCAGAAAGAAGAGCTTTGATGAAGAGAGGAAGGTCTTCCATTCAGGCCCTTCAAGAAAGGAAAATGACTTGCATATCCTCCAAACACCAGTAGGCGCCAGACTCCTGAACTTCGCAGGAGCCTGGGCGCAGAGAGGAGCCGACTCTTAGTCAGTTTCAGTTCTAAAGAAGGGATACATCATCCCCTTTGAAGACAGTCCTCCCCTAACCTCTACTCCTCGGGAACTGTCAGCAAGATACAGAGACCCTGTAATGAAAGATACGCTCCTTCAAATGGTGGATCAAATGTGGGAAAAGGAGGCCATCGAACTAGTACAGGATCCACTCTCCCCCGGGATTTACAATCGCCTTTTCCTAGTACCAAAGGCTTCGGGGGTGGGGGGTGAGACCGGTACTGGACGTAAGCGCGCTGAACCGATTTTGTACAAAAGAAGAAATTCCGAATGGAAACCGTCCTCCTCAGTGATGTCAGCCCTACGTCCAGGAGATTGGGATGGTCTCGACTGGACTTACAAGACGCATATTTCCACGTTTCCCATTCACCACTCGTCAAAGAAATATCTTCGGTTTATGATAGGGGGCAAGATTTTTCAATTCAGGGCTCTGTGTTTCAGGCCTGTCTACAGCTCCTCAGGTCTTCACCAACCTGATGGCGAATGTAGCGAAATGGCTTCATCCTAGAGGGAATCAACATCTCCCTCTACTTAGACGACTAGCTGATCAGGGCCAAGTTGGAGAGCCAGTGTTTGGAGGACCTGATGATAACACGAAATATGATACAGTCTCTAAACCTCGAGAAGTCGCAACTGATCCCCAGCCAGAACCTGGTCTATCTGGGGATTCAGATCCCCCTCATTTTGGGACCACCTTGACGTGGTGAGGGGGCTCTCGAACCTCAGGAATCTCTTCCCAGGTTCGAACCCAAGAGTCCCCATATGACATTATATATTTTCGAGTAAACTTATGTGGACTTTTCCATTTTTTTGCCAAAATTTTTAAAAGCAAATAAATGAGAAAACATATCATGGCTTAAACGTGGAGTTAAATCCGAAGCTAATAGTGAGAACTGTGGTAGATCCATCATCTACCCGACAATGTCGGACGGCTGTTTTTCAGGCGGAACTATTCTGTGGAGCTGGACCACGGATTCCAGGGGGGGCCTGGTTCTAGGAAATAGAACTCTCGGCATTCTATCCAGTTTGCCCATAATGTGATTAGGATGGGGATAATGGTATTAACATAATACTCTTAGTCCTAGACAAGCGGGTTCTGCTTACACTTGGGCCATACTAATCATGTTATGCCATCCCCTTTTGGGGTAGGGTAGGGATGCGGACATTTGGAGTCCTTTCTCACTTGTGCCTTTGGCAGAAGATTTAACTTCGCGAAGGGCCAATGATATCTTTTCAAGAATTTTTTTTTTTGAATTTTTTTTTTTTTTTTTTTTTTTTTTTTTTTTTTTTTTGGTAAAAAACTCAAAATTTATGAACTGTGAAATAAATGATTTGAGTACCCCTGGGCCCCATGAGGTGGAAAAACTACGGCACAGTTGATGGACCATTGGCACGTCACTCCCGAATTTCTAGGTACCTGCCACAAGTAGTGAAAGTAACTATAAAAGATACAAAGGAACACCCTGTTCCAAGTAAAGCAGCAGAGCCAGAAAACCAAATAGAGTGCATAAATAAAAAAGAAACAAACAAACATAAATTGGTAAACTCCAATATCGTAACAATGGAACCACCATATGATGAACAATAATTCTGAATTAGAGACAAATAATCCTCCCAGCAATACAGAAAAATATAATAAAAATCATAGACAAGCAACATACATAAAACAAGGAAACAAGGACCAAACAAAAATTACCGACTTAAATCCCACATTGGTACATTTTGATGACCTCTTTGGACCAGATAATTGGTCAAGATTTCTAGTCCTCAAAGCTGACAACAAAATCTCAGCAGCGATGCTAGAAACAAATTACTTAACATATATCCAACACAAGACATGGAATGCAGACACATCAAGGACAATGAATGGCTTATCCAAGTAACCAATAAAAAAGCAGTCCACTGCCTTTTTAAGTATAACAGAAATAAATAATATAAAGGTAATAATTACAAGCCACGAAACATTGAATTATGTACAGGGTACAGTCATCCTACCCAATAGCGAGCAGGAGCTTCCTTCAAAACAACTATTGCTAGACTCCCTAAAATTGAGATATAACAATATCCACGATTTAGAAATATACTCTATTTCAAGTAGGAAAGATAAAAGTAAAAATATCAACATTGCCAAAATAAAATTTACAGGCCAAGACTTACCATTTAAAATAAAAATTCTAGGACAAAATAGAGAAGTTCGTCCTTTTGTTCCTAAACCATTTACAATGTACCACAGTGCTCAAGGTATGGACACACATACAAAAGATGCCGTAATAAAGCTATATGTTGCAGTCTGTGCATCAGATGACATAACCACTAATTTGCGGAACTGTAATCAATCAAAATGTATTAATTGTGACCTAGCCCATCACGCAAAATCTAAGGAGTGTTCATTTTACCAATATAACAACCCAGACTTCAGTTGTTAATAAATAGGACAGGAATGTCAGTCATGGAAGCCAGACTTGAGCTAAAAGTAAGAGGCGTTAACAATCCATCCAAAACCCCCACCTTTTCAAATGTGACTAAAATCAAGACATCAAACAGCACAATGACAAACAGATAGTATAAACAGGGAAACTGGATTTCATACCAATAATACTGAAACACAAAATAAAAGTGATATTACAACAACCAATACCACCACTAACATAGATGAATTCAGTTATCCATGGAAAAGAACTTCCAATAGAAGAAGAATTAAATAATGATGATAATCGAACTGGCAAAAGAAAAGAATTCTAGAAAGAACCCCACCTAAGGGAAAAAAGGTAAATATTGAAAATTACAATCAATCCAGAGAGACTCCAACTACACCAGGAGAACATTTTAAAATGGGATATTAACTAACCTCATCACAAGTGGAAATACACAATTAACCCTCATCTCAATCAAACAGCAAACCATCTGACAGTAAAGATCACTCTTTACAAGTTCCATCAATAATACTAATGAAAATCATACCATTAAACCAAACCAAAATATAACTATCACCCCCCCAACCATCCACAAGACCGAAATATCCCATTAACAACAACAAAACAATAACCCCTCAAACCAACAGTCCTTATCACTACAGAAAAGGAACAATAGAATTACAAAACCAGAAATTTCTAAAGCTAGACCAAAAACTTCTGAACCAATAATTAACATTACCAAACATGCTTCATCTTGTGGGTTGTAATGAATGCTTTGGTAAGTACATATAACCAACTAACTACCAAGACAGAGGACACAGTACGAAATTGTATTGACAATTTTACCAAATTAAGGAGGTGCCTTTAACACACCAACATGAGAACGAATTATGTTCTGAATCCTTAAAATACAAAAGGAAATTATAAAATCAAAAAAAATAGACTTATTAATATTCAACTATGAAAAACAAACAACTGCAGAATCTAATACCAACATACAAATACAACGATTAAAAAACCACAAATAAATTCAAATGCATATAAACTACGAGATAAGTAAAATCAGCAATCAATTTACAGAATTTAACACCAATTCCTAATAATGGAATATAAAATCATTCAATGGAATATAAATGGTCTCTTAACCCGACTACGTCTGGGTGAATTACAAAGAATCATACGAGACCACAACCCAATGTGCATATGTCTACAAACATATATGGAAGTAACCTACAAATAAATTCCAACACTATAAAATTGCCTGTTATTCACCAACTGACGGTGGAAAATTAGGCACAGCCATATACGTTCATAATAGCATTACATATGACCTGTTTGACATACCATCTATGCCATATCAAATAACATCAATTAAACTGTATATGCCTGATAAAAGTAAAATTACTATTTGTAATTTATATAACCAACCAAATTTCAATGCAAATTTTCAGTGATTTTTCTGAACTTATTAGCAAAAGTATACAGGAACCACTACTTATAGTAGGAGATTTTAATGCACATAATCCATTATGGATATTAATAACCCACTGACACATCCGGAATCAACATAGAGAATACTATAATGAAACACAACCTGTATTGTCTCAATGAAAGTGAAGTTCCAACATATTTTTCAATACACACCTAACCTTTTCTTCAATTGACATTTCATTATGTTCAAATGATGTAGCGGAGAAATTTGAATGGAACGTCCTAGATGATTCATACACAAGTGACCATTTCCCAATCATTCTGAACTACTTAAGTAATGTCAAAATATTGCCACCTACAAGATATAATATCCAAAAAGCTAACTGGATAAATATTTCCTATACACAACGAAACATACCACCATTCCCACATAATGAAGATCACAATACTACATGTGAATCCTTCTCAAACTTCATAATAAATGCTGCAGATAAAAGTATTCCAAAAACCAAAACACATTCCACAAAATCCCCTGTCCCATGGTGGAATCCAACATTAACACATTAAGTAAAATAAAACATATATTGAGTCCCGCAATCTAAACAGACTCAAAACTCGCCTTAATCACTCAACAAAATGCCCTATAGTATAAAACATATTAAACAAAATAGTTATAACAAACATAACATTAACCACATTAAACCACTATAACAATATACAGCCAAATTTAGAAAAACGGTAATAGCTGAAAAAAATCGCATCATGGAAGGAATATGTCTCAAAACATATCTTCAAACACATCCACAAGGGATGTCTGGCAAAAGATAAGGAAAATCAATGGAAAACATATAAGACCTCCAAGAAGTGCAATACATTTAAATGGAAAATATACCATGATACTTATGAAATATCAAACATAATTGGGAAACATTTGAAAACATCAGTGCTTACTCCAGCCTAGATACACATTTTCAAAGTATCAGAAAACAAAAAGAAAATATAATACTCAATTTTGAAACTCTTGAAGACCTGGAATATAACTATATTTTTAACATGGATGAACTAGATAATGCCATCAACTCTTGGTCATCCCTCTGCACCAGGATATGATAAAATATCATTTGAAATGATAGAAAAAATTAGCTCCTATAGCTAAACTCATATTTATTAAAATTTTACAATAGTATCTGGCTAAAACGTGTCTTTCCTGATAAATGGAAACATGCCATAATTATTCCAATAAACAAACAGGAAAGGATGCAAGTAATCCATCCAATTATAGACCGATATCTCTAACAAGTTTGCCTATGCAAAATCTTAGAAAAAATGGTTAATGCACGATTAACGTATGTAATAACCAAAGAATCCATTTTAACACCAACACAATCTGGTTCAATAGCTGGCAGATCAACCCATAGATCCCTTAACACATTTAGAAGATCATATAAAAAAAGGAAAAAAACTTTGAACAAAAGAAATTAACAGTAGCTATATTTTTGATATAGAAAAAGCATACGATACAACATGGAAACATAACATCATGCAAAAACTCCACTCCAAGGGACTAAGAGGCCACTTACCAATATTATTAAGAACTTCTTAACAAACAGAACTTTTCAGTAAGAGTAGAAAATTCCTACTCAGTAACCTATAAACTGGAAGAAGGAATCCCTCAAGGTAGTGTCTTGAGCTGTACATTGTTTGCTTTAGCAATCAATGACATTACTATAAATTTACCAAGTGGTGTAAAAAACAGTTTATATGTTGATGACTTTGTCATTTACTATACGAGTAGTAATCTGAGACACGCTCAGAGAGTTCTCAGTACTGCATTCAAATATATGTAGTTGGGCCAAATTCAGTTGGATTTAAATTTTCAACTGATAAAACAAAAGCAATCGTCTTCTACAAAGACAAAAAGGTGGATGAAGAACCAAACAATCAAACTGCATCTTTATAGCACTGAAATACAATTTTGTACAAAAATCAAGTATCTAGGAGTAATATTTGATCAACATTTAAATTGGAAAGAGCACATCAAATACTTAAAGCCAAGGGCATCAAAGCCCTTGCCATATTAAAAAAGTTATCACACACTAATTGGGAGCAAAGCGAGACATTTTATTAATGATATATAAGGCAACAGTCTTATCCCATAATAGATTACTGCTGTCCATATATTCATCCGCCTCAGAATCTGCATTAAAATCTCTCGATGCAGTGCACCATGAAGGCGTGCGATTGTGCACAGGAGCTTTCCGATCGTCCCCAACAAACTCACTTTTGGTGGAGGCAGGTATTTTGCCCTTAAAACATCACCGTAATTTAATAACAATACAAAGAGGTCTTTCAATGCAAGCGGGATCGTCTCCTGCAAACTTACTGCTTCCAAAAACTGTAATCAAGTAAACAGCAGTTAATAGTACAAGCTCCTTTCCCAAAAAGAGCTAGATACATAATGAACATACATAATATGAATCAATTTTTCACCCCACCCCCAATGGAATTGCCACCACCATGGATTTTAAATAGAGTAAAGATATGTACCTCCCTGTCTTACCTACTCAAAAAACAAAAATGACAAGTACGGAAATGTACCGCCAACATGCTTTGGAGCACATTAGAAGAAAAGGCGACAAATTTATGATATATTCAGACGGCTCCAAAAATAATGTTGGAGTAGGAGCATCTGCATATTCGAAAAATATGTTAAGTAAAAAAAGCCTACCTTCAATATCATCAGTATTTACTGCTGAAGTCACAGCCATACAGATGGCTCTAGATATGATATCTGAGGCAAAAGCAAGTGTCTCTGTAATTTTCAGTGACTCACGATAGCGCTATAAGATGCAATAGGACAGTATAAATCAGGAAACCAAATAGTACAGGAAATTCAAATAAAAATTCATCAACTCCTCCAATCAGGAATATCAATGGAAATATGTTGGATCCCAGCCACCGTGGAATAAAAGGAAATGAATATGCAGACTCTGCTGCCAAATTAGCCTGCACTATCCCTCCAACAATTTCATATGCCCCAGTGTCAGACTGGGTAAAATCAGTTAAAACATTAATTTACCAGGATTGGAAAGAAGAATGGGCCTCGGTGCCAACAACAAACAAACTTAAAAATATAAAAACTGAAGTCTATGCATGGAGGACATCCTCAGGAGAAGAGCAAAAGAGGTGATCCTAGCAAGGCTACGTATAGGACACACAAGATTCTCACATGGTCACTTAATGTAACACCACATGCTGACCCAGTGAAATGTAACAGATGTCAAATACCCATGACAGTACAGCATTTGCTTGTTGAGTGCCCAAATGGACCCAGCAAAGATCTATTTATCTGCGAGTTCAGAATGAAAAATATTCTTGCGGAAAGCAGGGATTTTTCAATTAATAAAATCATAAATTTTTTTAATAAATAAGACGGGTTTCTCAAATAAAGTCTAAATTTATTTATTTTTTTTTTTTTTTTTTTTTTTTTTTTTTTTTTTTTTTTCTTCTTCTCAGGATTGATCCCTGAGAACCAGCCCGAGAAGAGTCTACTTGAGACTCAGAGTCTGGAAAAACTAACACCTATTAATAATAATGGGATTCAGATGGATTCTCGGGGTTTTCGGGTATTTCCTTCGCAAGAGAGAATCACTCGAGGCTTGTCAAGAATCTCGAACTTCTTAGAAAGAGAACACAGTTCAGCGAGGGAATATTTGAGCCTGTTAGGGACTCTGTCCTCGCTAGAAAAGTTCTTCACTCTAGGGAGGCTTCACCTTCGCCCTCTTCAGTTTTTCCTGAAAAAGGTATGGAGTTGGAAGACGGGGCAACTCTCAGACTCTTTTCCGATTCCACAGGAGGTGAAGAATCACTTAAAGTGGTGGATCATTACTCTAAAGAAGAACGAAGGCGTGTCACTTGCCCTGCAGAATCCCAACCAAGTGTTTTGGGAGTCGGGATGGGGAGCGACGCTAGGAGCAAGGGAGGTGTCGGGCACCTGGACAAAGGAACAGGTGTCTTGGCATATCAATTGCAAGGAACTAGTGGCCATACACCTGGCCTTAAGATTCTTCGAGGAGGTAGTCAGAGGCGGGGTGGTTCAGATAAACTCGGACAACACCACGGCTCTGGCTTACATCCGCAAACAAGGAGGGACTCATTCATTCTCCCTCTATCAGCTAACAAGAGATCTGTTAACCTTGACAGAGGAAAGAGGTATAACTCTCCTCACAAGGTTTGTACAAGGGATACGAAATGTGAGAGCAGACAGGCTAAGCAGGAGGGATCAGGTCCTCCCCACAGAGTGGACTCTACACGCAGAAGTGTGTCGAAGTCTGTGGTCCCTGTGGGGGAGGCCTCACATAGACCTATTTGCTACGTTCCTCTCCAAAAGGGTAGAGATCTTTTGTTCATTAGTAGAAGATCCAAGAGCCTTTGCAATCGACGCATTTCTCCTAGATTGGTTGGGCCTAGATGCCTACGCCTTTCCCCCATTCAAGATCCTGGGGGAAGTACTCAGGAAATTCGTGGCTTCAAAGGGGACAAAGTTGACCCTCATAGCCCCATTTTGGCCAGCCCAAGAATGGTTCACGGAGGTACTGGAGTGGATAGTGGACTTCCCCAGGTCTCTGCCAAGCAGAACAGATCTACTCAGACAACCCCACTTCGAGAGGTTCATCACAACCTCCCCTGGTCTCGCTCTGACTGCCTTTCGACTATCGAAAGACTCGTCAGAGCGAGGGGATTTTCTCGCAAAGCTGCAAGCGCTATCGCTAGAGCCCGCAGATCTTCAACGAGACGAGTATACCAATCGAAGTGGGAAGTCTTTAGGAAATGGTGTAGGGCGAAGAAGCTGTCCTCCTCCAGTACCTCTATAACCAACATTGCCGATTTCCTCCTTTATCTTAGAGAGGAATCGCATCTTTCTGTGTCTACCATCAAGGGATACAGGAGTATGCTGTCTTCAGTATTCAGGAATCGAGGGCTGGAGATTGTAGAGAATAAGGATCTCCACGATTTGATTCGGTCTTTCGAGACTTCGAAATCAAGGACTCCGAGAACACCTAGCTGGAATCTGGACGTGGTCCTGAAATTCCTTGCCTCGGACAAATTCGCACCTCTACATCTTGCCTCCTTCCGGGACATTACAAGGAAATGTTTATTCCTATTGTCTCTCGCGACGGCCAAGAGGACGAGCGAATTGCACGCTCTGGACTCTAAAGTGGGGTTTAAAGGAGATGCGGCTATCTGTTCGTTCCAGACATTATTTCTGGCGAAAAATGAGAACCCATCAAAACCTTGGCCCAGGAGCTTTGAGGTAAAAGGCCTATCTAACCTGGTAGGTAGAGAGATAGAGAGGTCTCTCTGCCCGGTTAGAGCTCTTAAATTTTATTTGGAGAAAAAGAAGCAGATGGGAGGTTGTCAACAAGGTCTTTGGTGTGCTGTTTAGAACCCCAAAAGACTCATGTCTAAAAACGCCTTAGCCTTCTTTGTGAGAAGCGTAATTACTGAGGCGCACAAGAACTGCCCGGATGAATCTTTCGGACTAATAAGGGTTAAAACTCATGAAGTAAGGGCGGTAGCAACGTCGCTAGCGTTTCAAAAGAATATGTCTCTAAGGAATATCATAGAAACTACATATTGGAGATGCAATTCAGTTTTTGCATCTCATTACCTGAAGGATGTGAGGGTGACCTATGAGAAATGCTTCTCTCTCGGTCCATTTGTATCAGCAGATACAGTACTGGGACTTGGAGCAAAGACTGATCCTTAAAATATTTTATCTTAAATGTACATAAACCCTCTTGTCAGATATGTGCTTGGTTTCCTATTAGCAAGCGTGCTGATGTCGCACGGGCGGCTGGTGTCTTTGCTGGTAGGGGACCAGGGGTATATATGGCTAGTAGGGGGGTACAAATTTTTTTTTTTTTGTGTTTTGTTATAAAGTGTATGTGATTTTATGTTTTGAGTTATTGGTTGTTTGTAGGGAGTTTGGGGATAACTCCTTGCAATCTTTAGAACTAACATGGATGTTAGGATCAGGTGATTGGGATCGGTGTTGTGCTCCTTGAACAAAGTGTATTGTCATGTTAGTGGAATAGCACCCAATGACAAAGGCCTTTAGGCTCTGCCGAGTAAGTGGTTAAGACCCCATTGGCAGACCCACAAGAACTCTTAGCCATAGATCAATATCTCGCTGAGGCTCTTGAGGCGAAGCAGACTCCTGGGCAGTAGCCACGAAGTCTTCCGCCTAATCAGGTTGGAACCAAGGTTTATTAATACCTACAACATATGTTGTTTACCTGTCTATTTCAGTAGTTAGCTGTCTCTTACCCACCACCAATGGGTGCTAATCAGCTAAGTATATATCTGGCAGGGAAGTTGAATGTATAAAAATGATATTGTCATGATACAATAAAGTTTTATACATACTTACCTGACAGATATATACTTAGCTATAGACTCCGTCGTCCCCAACAGAAATTCAAATTTCGCGGCACACGCTACCGGTAGGTCAGGTGATCTACCGCCCTGCCCTGGGTGGCAGGACTACGAACCATTCCCGTTTTCTAATCAGATTTCTTCTCTTCCACCTGTCTCCTGCGGGGAGGCTGGGTGGGCCATTAATCGTATATATCTGTCAGGTAAGTATGTATAAAACTTTATTGTATCATGACAATATCATTTTTAGAGTATGCTCGGTGAGTGAATGCAAGGTGAGGCTTCCTAAAGCATCTGTCGATCCTCATAGTGTGTGTATGGGTTGTACAGGGAATGAATGTTCTTTCAATAACCCGTGTAAAGAGTGTGAAAGGTTGGATGAAGATGGATGGAAGTCTCTTTCTTCCTACTTAAGGAAGTTAGAGAAGGACAGGGTCCGTAAAGCTGCTTCTAGGAGCTCTAGTAGATCGCGAATTAGCGAGCTTGATTTAGAGAACTCTGCCGTAGATGTAGTACATTCTCCAGTTTCAGCCCCTGCTCCCAGCATCGAACCTGAAGATTCGCGTTCAGAGGTGGCTTCCATGAGAGCCACGATTAGGAGCATGGAGAGCAAAATACGCTCTCTTGAAGGTAAGAGTGACAGTGCCAGTGAACAGTGCAGTGCCCCTAGTGCAGTGGAGGGTGCGTCTGACCGGCTCACTAACGCTTCCAGGCCTAGACCTCTCTCTTCCAGACTCCCAGACCCAGTGGAGGAGGAAAGTCAACAGCCGCAGGAAGGTTAGGGAGAACCCCCACCGGTCAGGCGTCCCCTCGGCAGATCCTGTTGCTCGTTCCCAGGCTGCCTTGGATCAAGCCAAGAAGGAGGTGTTGCGCCAGTGTTTCTCTTCGTCTTCGTCGCCCTCTCCTAAGTGCGGATGGAGCGCCTCGGAAGCCTCTCGCCCTCTCAAGAGAGCCTGGAAGGAACCTTGCGCCCTTTCTTCCAGTCCCGAATCCTTCTTTGAAGAGCGGAGATAGAGCACAAGAGAACCAGGAGATCTCAAGAACCCTCTTCTCCTTTCCGCTCTCGGCCCTCTTCTCCAGTTGATGCGTTTGAGAGATCGCCAGCGCGCATCTTGGCGGGTCTGCAGGCGCAGATCTCAGCTCTGGCTGACTCCTTAGCAGGGAGTTCACACCGTCGGAAGGACGTCTCGCTCCCGGTGAAGAAGTCGAAGAAAGACACTTTGGATTTCTCGCCTCCTGCAGGAAGGTTTCAAGAGCCTCGCAGCCGCGCTTCCTTCATCCAAGAAAACTCCAGAGATCGCTCTCCGAGCAGGCGCTTCTCTCCCCCCAGCAGGCGACAAGAGCCTTGCAGGCGCAAAGAGCCTGACAGGCGCTCTTCTCCTGGTAGCCGCTCTGCTAGATATAGACAAGAGGAACAGGATGATCGGTTTGCTTCTAGCAGGCGCAATTCGCCGAGGATCCGTTCTACTCCTGGCAGGTGTCTAGAGCCCGACAGGCGCCAGGATCCTAGCAGTTTCCAGGAGTTTAGTAGGCGCTCTTCGCCTGGAAGCCGCTCTCCACTGGACAGGCGCTTGGAGCCTGGTAGACGTTCTTCTCTAGGAGTTCGCTCTTCGCCAGACTCTCTCGCCCCTTGACAGACACAGAGAAGCGAGTAAGCGCCAAGAGCCTAATAGGCGCCAAGTAACCAGTAGGCTCCCTTCACCGAGTAGGCGCTACCCGTCTGGTAGGCACTCTTCATCGGAGAGCATTTCTCCCCGTGGCAGGCGCTCTTCTCCTACCAGGCGCTCTCCCATTGACACGGACTTAGGATTTAACAAGCGCGCCTCTGCTAGTAGGCGCTCTCCTAGGAAGAGCTCCCCTCCAGGCAGCCGCTCTTCAAAACGTCATTCTTCTGAAGAGGACCAAGGTGCTACTGACGAAGATTTGCCCAAGGATTCTTCGGTTTCCTCTTACAAGAGACTGACCGACCTCCTCCTGCAAGAGTTTGGGGATTCTCTTTTGGCTGTTGCTCCTCCTTCTCCGCCCTCCTTGTTTTCTACGGGCGAAGACTACCAAGACGTCTTCGTATGTCAAGATGAAGCCGACAGTTTCTATGAAGAAGGCCCTTAAGAGCTTTGGTGATTGGCTGGTCTCCAAGGAGGAGAAGGGGAAGACCGTTTTCTCTTTCCCGCCTTCCAAGTTGATGGGAAAGATGGGATTCTGGTATGAGTCAGGGGAACCTTTGGGTCTGGTTCTTCCCTCTTCAGCGGACTCGGACTTCTCTTCGTTGGTGGATTCCGCACGTCGTTCGGCTCTTAATTCTGCAAAGACGACGTGGGGAATGAGCGAATTGGACCACCTTCTGAAGGGAATGTTCCAGGAGTATTAGCGAAGAAGACACAGGCTCAAGAGTCTTTCTCCAGAGGACCTTCATTCCGTCCTGTCTTGTATGGATAAGGCAGTGAGAGATGGATCCGGCGAGGTAGCTTCGCTTTTCGGAGCCGGAGTCGTAAGTCAAGAAAAGGGCAGTGTACTGCCTCTTTTTCTAACCAAGGCAGATGTCGCATGCACAGAGGGCCTCTCTGTTGTATGCTCAACTCTCACCGCAACTCTTCCCAAAGAGGATTATCTATGATATCTCCAGCGCGCTTTCAGCAAAGGCCACGCAGGATATGTTGGCCCAATCGGCAAGGATTCCGAAGGCTTCTTTCTAGACTAAGGCCAAGAAAGAAGCATCGACTAGACAAGAGCCCTTTCGAGGAGGCCCTACTTCCCGTGCCTCCTCCTCCAGAGGAACAAGACCTCCTAAGAGAGGAAGGACCTTCTCTCGATCTATTAGATCGAAGAAGTAATACGAGTGTCCTCCAGACTACAGTAGGTGCCAGACTACTGAGCTTCTCAGACGTCTGGGCACAGAAGGGGGCGGACAACTGGTCCCTCGCAATCGTCAGGAAAGGGTACCTCATTCCCTTCATTTCGAGACCTCCTTTGACCACAACACCAAGGGAGTTGGTGGCCTAGTACAAAGACCCTCACATGAACCAAGCCCTTGCTCTAGCAGTAGAGCTTATGCTAGAGAAGGAAGCGATAGAGCCGGTGAAGGACCCTCTTTCTGCGGGATTTTACAACCGCCTCTTCCTTGTTCCCAAAGCCTTGGGAGGATGGAGACCGGTTCTGGACGTAAGCGCCCTGAACGTCTTTGTGAAGAAGAGGAAGTTCGCCATGGAGACGACATCTTCAGTCTTGGCAGCTTCTTCTTCCCTCCCGGGGACTGGATGGTGTCACTGGACCTTCAGGACGCTTACTTCCACGTGCCGATCCATCCTTCTTCTCGCAAGTACCTAAGGGTCATGTGGAAAGGAGAAGTTTTCCAATTCTGGGCTTTGTGCTTCGGCCTCTCGACAGCCCCCCCAGTGTTCACGGGGCTCATGAAAAATGTAGCACAGTGGCTGCATCTCGAGGGAGTGAGGGTTTCCCTCTACTTAGACGATTGGCTGATCAGAGCCAAATCGAAGGAGAAATGTCTGGAGGACCTTCGCAAAACGTTGACCCTAGCAAGTTCTCTGGGACTGTTGGTGAACTTCGAGAAATCACAGTTAATCCCCAGCCAAGATCGGATCTATCTGGGGATTCGGATGGTTTCTCAGGTTTTTCGTGCATATCCATCCCCAGAAAGGATATCCCGTTGTTCAGAGAAGGTCGCAGCCTTTCTAGAGAAAGATGTATGCACAGCGAGGGAGTGGATGAGTCTGTTGGGGACACTCTCCTCGCTGGAGCAATTCGTTTCTATAGGAAGGTTGCACCTAAGACCCCTTCAGTTCCTTCTGAGTTGGAACTGGAACCGCAGATCTCAAGACCTAGATTTCCGGTTCAAGATCTCGAACGAGATAAAGGAGGCTCTCCGCTGGTGGGCAGACCCTCGTCTCTTCGAGCAAGGTATTTCCTTACATCTGCAGAACCCCAACCTAGTGTTATTTGCAGACGCGTCGGACACGGGTTGGGGAGCGACTCTAGGTTCAAGAGAAGTGTCAGGCACCTGGAAGGGGGAACAGGTGTCCTGGCACATCAACAAAAAGGAATTGATGGCGATGTTTGGTTGGCCCTCCCCCCCCAAAGCTTTCGAGCCCCTCGTCCAGAAGGCAGCAGTTCAGATCAACTCAGACAACACCACAGCCCTGGCTTACATCAGGAAGCAAGGGGGGACTCACTCATTCTCCCAGTACGAAACAGCAAGAATGCTCCTTTTGTGGTCGGAGGAAAGGGAGATAAGTCTCCTCACCAGGTTCGTACAAGGAGAAAGAAATGTCAGAGCCGATCTTCTGAGCAGAAAAAACCAAGTACTTCCCTCAGAGTGGACTCTGCACTCGGACGTATGCCAGGAGCTGTGGAGAACGTGGGGCAGACCTCATCTGGATCTTTTCGCGACCTCCAAGAACGCAAGGATAGACCTTTACTGCTCCCCGATCTCAGACCCGAGAGCAGTAACGGTAGATGCGTTTCTGATGGACTGGAAGAACCTAGACCTGTATGCATTCCCTCCTTTCAAGATTCTGGGGGAAACTCTAAGGAAATTTGCAGCATCGGAGGGAGCAAGAATGACCTGGATAGCTCCGTTCTGGCCCGCCCAAGACTGGTTCACAGAGGTACTGGAATGGTTACTAGACATTCCAAGATCCCTGCCACTAAGAGTCGATCTGCTCAAACAGCCCCACTTCGACAGGTAGCACAAGAACCTCCCCGCTCTCAGTCTGACTGGATTCAGACTATCAAGAGTCTGGTCAGAGCTAAGGGCTTTTTGGCAAAGTCTGCAAGGGCTATTGCCAATGCACGTAGACCTTCCACCACCAGAGTCTACCAGTCGAAGTGGGATGTTTTTCGACGCTGGTGCAGGAATCAGAAACTTTCCTCCTCCAGTACCTCTGTGACCCAAATAGCAGACTTTCTACTCTTCCTGAGGGAAAGATGCGGTCTTGCGGTCTCTACCATAAAGGGTTACAGGAGCATGCTATCTTCTGTGTTTAGACACAGGGGATTGAACATCTCGGAAGATAAGGATCTTCACGATTTGATCAAGTCTTTTGAGACTTCTAAGAGTACCTCTAGTTTGACTCCAAGCTGGAACCTGGACGTGGTTTTACTGTTCCTGAGGTCCTCGAGGTTCGAACCTCCCCATTCAGCCTCTTTCAGAGACCTTACGATGAAGACGTTGTTTCTCATGGCTTTGGCTAAGAGAGTGAGTGAATTACAAGCTTTGGAGGGAAATGTGGGATTCAAAGGAGAATCCGCTATTTGTTCTTTTCTCCCTTCTTTCCTGGCCAAAAATGAAAATCCCTCCTCACCTTGGCCCAGGAGTTTTGAGATAAAAGGCTTATCCTCTCTAGTCGGAGTAGAAGAGGAAAGGACTCTTTGCCCTATAAGGAGCCTTAAGTTTTATCTCCAGAGGAAAAGAAGACTTGGGGCTAACTCAGACAACCTCTGGTGTTCTGTAAGAGACCCCAGTAGGCCTTTGTCAAAGAATGCTCTGGCATTCTTTATTAGGAGCCTTGTAAAGGAAGCTCACGCAGCTTGTGACCAGGACCAGTTTAAGCTTCTGAAAGTCAAGGCGCACGAAGTAAGGGCCATCGCGACGTCTTTGGCTTTCAAGAAGAATATGTCCTTACAAAACCTCATGAAAGCGACTTTTTGGAGGTGTGATTCGGTCTTCGCCAACCACTACCTGAAAGACGTAAGGATTACGTATGAGAAGTGCTTTGGGTTAGGCCCGTATGTATCAGCGGATTCAGTGCTGGGGCAGGGAGCTGAAGCATATCCTTTATAGATTTTTTCCCTTTATGTATTTGTATTGTGTTTTTTGGTTGTATGAAAGAGGATGCTGCAGGCACCTCGTTCATTCGTAGTTCTAACAATTAGTATTTTGGTTAGGTGGTCTGTTTTGTGCTTGAAGCTCCTTGCATTGGTAGTGAACAGGTTCTGTCATTTAAGTGGGCGGATCCCCTTTGACAAGATCCTAACTGGATTCTACCAAGTAAGCGGAGTCAGTTCCCATTGGTAGACCCAAAGAGTTTTTCAGCTGTAGGTCACGCCCTCGCTGTAACTCTTCAGGCAACGCAGACTAATAGACAGTAACTATGAAGTCTTCTGCCTAAAACAGGTAAGAACCAAGGTTTTTTATATCCTTTAACATGTGTTGTCTCCCCTTTCTTTGTACTTGAATGTCTCTTTCCCTCCACCAAGGGTGTCAATCAGCTAAGTATATATCTGACAGGAAAGTTCATGTACAAAAATGATATTGTTAGTATACAATAAAGTTTTGTACATACTTACCTGGCAGATATATACAATTGATGGCCCTCCCAGCCTCCCCTCAGGAGACAGGTGGAAGAGAAAATCTGACAAGAAAGGGGGATTGGTTCTTACACCCGCCACCCAGCGGCGGGTAAGGTAGATCACCTGACCTACCTGTCGCGTGTGCCGCGAGTTTTGAATTCTGTCGTGACGTCAGAGACTATAGCTAAGTATATATCTGCCAGGTAAGTATGTACAAAACTTTATTGTATACTAACAATATCATTTTGGGCATAAATGTGCCAGCTTAGCCTAGCTAATGGTTGCGGTTTTGGTTTTCAAACCTGCATTTACTATCTTAGATTAGTCTGAGTGGTACAGTTCTTAGTTAGATTAGCCTAACTCGTAGGTTAGATGGTTCCGACATACATGTTGTACATGTCAACTTAGCCTAACAGTGGGTTGATGACTTAGCATGGTCTGGCTACTTGAACATGCCTTTACTATTTTTTATCTTAGCTTGGGTGAAGTAATAAGGTTGCAAGTATAGCCAAGCATAAGCTAGTGCCTAGGCTAGCCAGTCGGAACACTTTTACCACCTCACCCTAGCAGCTTGTGGTTGTAGCCTAGCATGTATAGTCCAAACTTTCTTGAACGACTTTACCCTGAGCTAAGTCATTTAGTTTCCAGATTAAGCTAGTCTATACTAGCTTAGACTAGTTAGAGTACTTCTCTGATGGACTTAGCCTAGCCTAAGTGATGGAGGAGTTAGCCTAGCCTAACCTAACCAAGCCAGTGTGAACCTGGTCTTGCCAACTAAATATAAGTTAATCACTTCTTAATTGACTATACCTAGAGTGAGGTGGGGGAAGTGACTTTGGGTACAATTCTGAGCTAGGTTGCTTGACAATAGCACCATGGTGGTTTCTGGCAATATAAGATTTCCCTTTGTAAGGTAGTATATTGTAGCAGATCACTGCATAGGGTGTTTCGTGATTGGAAAGTAACATTACTTGTGAAAAATGAGCCCTGTCCTGTTAACAGATTAATGCCTTGGACTGGAAGATAATTAGGACGTGTCTGAATAGAATATATTATCACAGGACATTCCCTTGGGTTTTCCTATGATATTGTCCGTATATTATCACAGGACATTCCCTTGGGTTTTCCTATGATATTGTCCGTATAAGTGGAAAAGTTAAGTATATCTTAGTTTTTACAGGAACACTTGAGCTGATTAATAGCTCTCCTAGGGCTGGCCTGAAGGATTGGATATTTTTTATGTGGCTAGGAACCAATTGGTCACCTAGCAACGGGACTTGCAGCTTACTGTGGGATCCGAACCGCACTATATAGAGAAATTAATTTCTATCACCAGAAATAAATTCCTCTGATACGCGTTGGCTGAGCCAGGAGCCGGACCTCGGACCACCGGTTTGGCAGATGAGTGCGCAAACCACTCGTCCAGAGAGGAACTCATATAATTGAAAAACCATATAAGAGCTGTCTTAGGGGTCTCACCCTTCGAGAAGCCTGAGGATTCCATTTGGGATACTGGGAACAACCTGGAGGTTACACAAACTCTATGTTCTACTGTTCCTCCATGTCCTGAACAGAAGAAGGGGTTCCAGTATAATTGAGGAGGACCCAAGATGAGTGACTGATAAAGTTTATCTTAGCACAATCATCACTACTAGGTTCGTGTGGGGAAGAGGCACCACCAATAGGTAGAATTAATATCTCAAGGTCTGGAGTTTGCCCAGTATTCCTTTCCGAACTAATAGTTTTAAGATTTTGGGTGTTGAGTGTCATCTCGGATGTAACATGACTCCAATATTCTTTGGCTCACATATACAGAATGACTCTTTGGCCGGGACTGCCTGTACAGAGGAGGTTTCTGTCCATTAAAGGCATTCTGTCAGTAGACAATGATCTTGTGGAGCGGTTGTCAGAACAGAGGAAAGTCTCTGTAATTACATGTATGGTGATACACATTGGACTGGTGATTGGGCACATAAGAAACTCCGATCTGATGAGTGAAAACATACTCTGTATCAGAGTAGACTCGATGGATTATCACCAGGCACATACATCAGTCAAGTTACAGGAAACTGACCGTGGATGGTGGTCTTCCTCTGACTTGGTAGAGTGGGAGTACTCAATAGCCAGGTTTCTGACATAGACTCAAAAGTAGTTGGGAACAACAGTTTCCAATTTGCCCCAAAACCCGGGATAATGGGTCAATGCAGCACAGGTCATGATGACAGAAACATTTCTTAGTAATGCTCAGTACGGTGTGAGTTTACGTAAGAGACCTTCAGGAGGGCCGGCTTTGACTTGTCAAAGTACTCTGTAGTTATAGAAAGAACTACGTCACCTAGAACATAAAGGTGGAAGACGTACAGGAACAAGTCAAACAGAGGCGATCGGTCAAGCCTACTCCTTGTTGTCAAGTTGTACTAATGGGGTCATACAGAAGAGGTCATCAGAGGAATACATGTTAAGAAGGCGTCTGTCTATTCACTGAAATTTGAGAGTTGGTTCATTGTCATGACAAACCACTTTCAATTTCCTGTATATATAAATAAGGTTGCCCAGAGGTCCTTGGACACAATTTCCTTGGGTCCTTTGGTGGCTGCTCAACAAATTGTGTAACTCATCCAGTACCCCTGGTGGTTCAGTTGGTATCTTGTCTAAGATGATGGTATGAATGTGAAATGGAGATAAATGGTCTCTTTCCTCTTCAAATTTCTATCTCCTTCTTTTCTTTGGGCAGTAAGAAGAGAGTACCATCATAAGCTGGAACAGATAAGATACAGGTGAGTGAAGTAGCAATACGTTAGGGTTAGTATCAGTAAGATACCTATCAGTAGCAGGACATTCCTCTCTTTAGCAAGAGGAGAGGAATGATAACAAACTTACTTGAGTGGATGTATTGGTTTGTTAGCAGAACAGATCTTATCTTCCTCGGACACAATGAACTATGACACTGTGTAGAACCCAGAAGTCTGACTCTATGATATTCATATATACCTTAGATTCTGAAATATTGGTCAGTTGTTTTGTAGAATGCTGGTATTCAGAAAACTGATCAAAGGTGTCAAACTCCCAGTTGGTTAATAGTACTTATCTCCCACCATAAGTAAGTCTATCCTAATGTTAAGACCGAAGGTTTGTTTCGTATATGAACAAATGACAAATTTTTTACCAATTTGTATTTTTCATAACTTACAAACCTGAGCCCCCTCATTTTGGGACCACCTTGACGTGGTGAGGGGGCTCTCGAACCTCAGGAATCTCTTCCCAGGTTCGAACCCAAGAGTCCCATATGACATTATATATTTTCGAGTAAACTTATGTGGACCTTTCCATTTTTTGCCAAAATTTTTGAAAGCAAATAAATGAGAAAACATATCATGGCTTAACGTGGAGTTAAATCCGAAGCTAAATAGTGAAAACTGTGGTAGATCCATCATCTACCCGACAATGTTCGGACCTGTTTTTCAGGCGGAACTATTCTGTGGAGCTGGACCACGGATTCCAGGGGGGGCCTGGTTCTGAGGAATAGAACTCTCGGCATTCTATCCAGTTGCCCATATAATTGATTAGGATGGGGATCATTGTATTAACATAATACTCTTAGTCCTAGCAAGCGGGTTCTGCTTACACTTGGGCCATACTAATCATGTTATGCCATCCCCTTTTGGGGTAGGGTAGGGATGTGGACATTTGGGAATCCTTTCTCACTTGTGCCTTTGGCAGAAAATTTAACTTCGCGAAGGGCCAATGATATCTTTTCAAGAATTTTTTTTTTTTTTGTGTGTGTAAAAACTCAAAATTTATGAACTGTGAAATAAATGATTTGAGTACCCCTGGGCCATGATGGAAAAACTACGGCACAGTTGATGACACCATTGGCAAGTCACTCCCGAATTTCCTAGGTACTGCCACAAGTAGTGAAAGTACTATAAAAGATACAAAGAACATCCTGTTCCAAGTAAAGCAGCAGAGCCAGAAAACAAATAGAGTGCATAAATACAAAAGAAACAAACAAAAATAAATTGGTAAACTCCCAATATCGTAACAATGGAATCATATATGATGAACAATAATTCTGAATTAGAGACAAATAATCCTCTCAGCAATACAGAAAAATATAAAAATCATAATAGACAAGCAACATACATAAAACAAGGACACCAAAAAGACAACAAAAATTACCGACTTAATCCCACATTGGTACATTTTGATGACCTCTTTGGACCAGATAATTGGTCAAGATTTCTAGTTCTCAAAGCTGACAACAAAATCTCAGCAGCGATGCTAGAAAACAAATTACTTAACATATATCCAACACAAGACATGGAATGCAGACACATCAAGGACAATGAATGGCTTATCCAGTAAACAATAAAAAGCAGTCCACTGCCTTTTTAAGTATAACAGAAATAAATAATATAAAGGTAATAATTACAAGCCATGAACATTGAATTATGTACAGGGTACAGTCATCCTACCCAATAGCGAGGCAGGAGCTTCCTTCAAAACAACTATTGCTAGACTCCCTAAAATTGAGATATAACATATCCACGATTTAGAAATATACTCTATTTCAAGTAGGAAAGATAAAAGTAAAAATATCAACATTGCCAAAATAAAATTTACAGGACCAAGACTTACCATTTAAAATAAAAATTCTTGGACAAAATAGAGACGTTCGTCCTTTTGTTCCTAAACCATTACAATGTACACAGTGCTCAAGGTATGGACACACATACAAAAGATGCCGTAATAAAGCTATATATGCAGTCTGTGCATCAGATGACCATACCACTAATTGGAACTGTAAACAATCAAAATGTATTAATTGTGGACTAGCACATCACGCAAAAATCTAAGGAGTGCTTCATTTTACCAAATATAACACAGAACTTCAGTTGTTAATAAATAGGACAGGAATGTCAGTCATGGAAGCCAGACTTGAGCTAAAAGTAAGAGGCGTTAACAATCCATCCAAAACCCCCACCTTTTCAAATGTGACTAAAAATCAAGACATCAAACAGCACAATGACAAAACAAGATAGTATAAACATGGAAACTGGATTTCATACCAATAATACTGAACCCAAAATAAAAGTGATATTACAACAACCAATACCACCACCAACATAGATGATTCAGTTATCCATGGAAAAGAACTTCCAATAGAAAAGAAGAATTAAATAATGATGATAATCGAACTGGCAAAAAAGAAAAGAATTCTAGAAAGAACCCCACCTAAGGGAAAAAAAGTAATATTGAAAATTACAATCAATCCAGAGAGACTCCAACTACACCAGGAGAACATTTTTAAAAAGATATTAAACTAACCTCATCACAAGTGGAAATACACAATTACCCTCAATCTCAATCAAACAGCCAACATCTGGACAGTAAAGATCACTCTTTACAATTTCCATCAAATAATACTAATGAAAATCATACCATTAAACCAAACCAAAATATAACTATTCACCCCCCAACCATCCACAAGACCGAATATCCCATTAACAACAACAAAACAAATAACCCCTCAAACCAACAGTCCTTATCACTACAGAAAAGGAACAATAGAATTACAAACCAGAAATTTCTAAAGCTAGACCAAAAACTTTCGAACCAATAATAACATTACCAAACATGCTTCATCTGTGGTTGTAATGAATGCTTTGTAAGTACATATAACAACTAACTTACCAAGACAGAGGACACAGTACGAAATTGTATTGACAATTTTACCAATTAAGGAGGTGCCCTTTAACACACCACATGAGAACGAATTAAGTTCTGAATCCTTAAAATACAAAAAGGAAATTATAAAATCAAAAATAGACTTATTAATATTCAACTATGAAAAACAAACAACTGCAGAATCTAATAACCAAACATACAAATACAACGATTAAAAAACCACAAATAAATTCAATGCATATAAACTACGAGATAAAGTAAAATCAGCAATCAATTTACAGAATTTAACACCAATTCCTCCCAATAATGGAATATAAAATCATTCAATGGAATATAATGGTCTCTTAACCCGACTACGTCTGGGTGAATTACAAAGAATCATACGAGACCACAACCCAATGTGCATATGTCTACACATATAGGAAGTAACCCTACAAATATCCAACACTATAAAAATTGCCTGTTATTCACCAACTGACGGTGGAAAATTAGGCACAGCCATATAGTTCATATAGCATTACATATGAAACCTGTTTGACATACAATCTATGCCATATCAAATAACATCAATTAAACTGTATATGCCTGATAAAAGTAAAATTATGATGTTATTATGATATAACAAGTTTCATGTATACTTACCTGGCAGGTATATATATAGCTATATTCTCTGTTCGCACTGGCAGAATTTTCAAAAACTCGCGGCAACCGCTAGATCACTGGTAGTTCGGAAGGTGATCGCCACCCCGCTCCCGTGGCGCTGGTGCTCGGAATCATTCCCATTTTCGTCAGACCTTTTTCTCTCTGAACCCAATGTCTCCTGAGGGGGGATTGGTAAAGGGGGGGAATTTAATTATATATACCTGCCAGGTAAAGTATACATGAAACTTTGTTATATCATAATAACATCATTTTCATGTATGACACTTACCTGGCAGGTATATATATAGCTGATTGACACATTTGGAGGTGGGTCAAAGACAGCAACATTGTAAGAGTTTTAAAAAATTTTAAAAAATTTAAAACTATCTTAGGATTCCTTACCTGCTAAGGTAGCTGACTTCAGCATTCCTGCCTCTTAGCTGCTAAGCCTTAGTAGCTTCCAACTAGGACGTGACCTATTAGTTGATGAAAGCTAAATACAAGGGTCTGACAACTGGACGGGACCAATTTGTTGACAGGGAAACCCTAAGCCCTCTCTTACCACGGGCATTCATGCTAGGATAAGTTAGACCACCTGAACCACACACAACACTAACCTAACACACACTACGCTTCACAGACTGAAGAGGAAATCACCCTCTCAGACAACCGTAAAAACAACACCACTTCATTAAAATACCTAGCATGTTAGTAAAGTTATGGGGTGGAAAATCCTTTGCCCAATACTGCTCCTGAGGATACCATATGGACCCAACGTTTGACAATTGTCAAACGTTGTTTTTTACGTTTCTGAGGTAATGACTTGCAAACACTGAATTAGTCCTCCAAAACGTCGTTTCAATGAATATCTTTGAGGGCCATATTCGTTTAAAAGCCAAAGAAGTAGCTACTGCTCTCACTTCGTGTGGCCTTAACCTTAAGGAATGCCGAAATTTTCTTCTTGGCATAACATATGAGATTCTTTAATTAGTTCACCCTAAGGAAAAAGGCCATAGCATTTTTGGTCATTGCTCTGCTAGGGTCCTTCACAGAGCACCACAGTGATTCTGAAGTTTCCTCTAATCTTACTGGTTTTATCCAAATAATAGTGCAATGCCCTTACTGGACAAAGAACTATCTCTTGTTCCTGTCCTACTATCTGAAAGACCCATCATTTCAAACGACCTTGGCCATGGATGAGCTGGATTCTCGTTCTTGGCCAAGAACCCCTCTTGAAAGAGCAAACCGCTTTGTCATGTTTCCAACCAATATGTTTGCTAATTGCTTGCAGCTCACTCACCCTTTTCGCTGTGGCCAATGCCACTAAAAAGATGGTCTTTTTTGTGATATCTCTCAACGAAGCTTGATCCATCGTGTTCAAACTTACTAGTTCCTAAAAATTTCAGGACCACATCGAGATTCCAGGAAGGTTGCTCTGTATTGGGGCTCCTTCCTTGTTGCAAAGGACCTTATGAGGTCTCTCAGATCTAGATTATTTGTAATATCTAGACCTCTATGTCTAAATACAGAAGCCAACATACTCCGATACCCTTTAATCGTCTGAGTTGACAATTTTCTTTCCTTCTTTAAGTATAAAAGGAAGTCGGCAATTTGGGTCACAGAGGTACTGGATGAAGAAATCTTCCGACTCTTGCACCACTTGCGAAAGATTCCCCACTTCGCCTGGTACACTTAATAGTAGAGGCTCTTCTAGCTCCGGCCACCGCTCTGGCCGCCTCTCTAGAAAACCCCCTCGCTCTGACAAGTCTTCGATAGTCTGAACGCAGTCAGACCCAGAGCGAGGGTGTTCTTGTGGTACCTGTTGAAGTGAGGCTGTTTGAGTAGATCTACTCTTGCTGGAAGTGTCCTTGGTACTCTATTGTCCATTCCAGTACCTCTGTGAACCAATCTCGGGCCGGCCAGTATGGAGCTATGAGAGTCATTCTTGTCCCTTGACTCTCCCTGATTTCTTCAAACCTTCCCTAATATCTTGAACGGGGGAAAGGCGTAGACGTCTAGCCCCGTCCATCTAGAAGAAAAGCGTCTACTGCGACTGCTTGACGGTCTGGGACTGGAGAGCAATACGTCGTTAATCTCTTCGTCATTGCTGTCGCAAACAAGGTCTACTAACTCGGGGCGACCCCTATAATTTTCCACAGACTCTGGCATACTTCTAAATGAAGCGTCCATTCTGTTGATAGAGTTGACCTTCCCTGCTCAACAGGTCCGCTCTCACTTCTTCTCCCCTTGAATGAATGGTGAGAAGGGTTATGTTTTCCTTCTCTGCCCAAAGAAGGATCTCCTCCGCCAACTTGCAAAGAGAGATTGAATGTGTCCCTCCTTGTTTGCGGATGTACGCCAGAGCTGTGGTATTGTCGCGTTGACTTGTACCACCTTGTTGCGAATCACCGCGTTGAACTCCTTCAAGGCCAAGAAAATCGCCATCAGTTTCCTTCCTGTTTATATGCCAAGCCGTTTCCTCCCTTGCTCCAACGACCTGAAACTTCTTGAAGTCCGAGAGTCGCTCCCCAGCCTGCGTCCGAGGCGTCTGAGAACAATACTGGTCTGGTTCTTTTGCTGGAGAGACGCTCCCTTTGCTAACTTCCCCGGAGTTAGCCACCACTTTAACTCCTCTTTGATCTTGCGAGGAATTCGAAACAGGAAGGAATCTGGTTGCGATTTTCTTGGCCAGACTTGGTTCAAAAATATTTGTAGGGTCTCATGTGAAGCCTTCCTAGAGAAACGAACCGTTCCAGGGACGAGAGTGTCCCCAGTAAGCTATCCCACTCTCGTGCTGAACATTGTTCTTTCTCTAGAAAAGGCTTGCACTTTCCGGATGCACAGATCTTGTCTGTTGGGAGACGGAAAAGCCCGAAAAGGTCACTGAGGAGATCAGAATCCCCAAATAAACTAGCTCCTGACTGGGTTCATATTCGACTTTTCTAAGTTCACCATCAACCCTAACTCTTTCGTTAATGTTAACGTCATTTCTAAGTCCTCCAGACATTGCTTTCTTGATTGGGCTCTTATGAGCCAATCGTCCAGGTATAGAGACACTCTTTATTCCTAGAATGTTGTAGCCACTTCGCCACGCTCGCCATCACTCTTGTAAAAACTTGTGGGGCTGTGCACAGTCCAAAACAGAGGGCTTTGAACTGAAAAACCCTGTTCTGGATCACAAATCTCAGGTACTTCCTGGATCTTGCATGAATTGGGATATGAAAATATGCGTCTTGAAGGGTCCAGGGTGACCATCCAGTCCCCTGGACGTACCGCTGCCAGTACGAATCGGTCGTCTCCATCGTAAATTTTGTTTTCTCCACAAATAAATTGAGTTGACTTACGTCCAGTACTGGTCTCCATCCCCCACCCCCCGAGGATTTTGCTACTAAAAACAGCCGGTTGTAAAATCCGGAGATAAGTGATCCAGAACAGGTTCTATTGCTCCTTTCTTGAGCATAGAAAGAACTTGTTCTTGTAGTGCTTCTTGTTTCCCTGGATCGCTGTAGTGAGCTCCCAGCTCTCTTGGCGATGTCGCAAGAGGCGGTCTCTTTAGAAAAGGGATCTTGTAACCTTCTTTGGCCACCTTGACTACCCAAGGATCTGCTCCCTTTTCTTGCCAAATCTCCCAAAACTCTGGCCCAAAATTCTGGAGTCTGGCACCTACTGATGTCTGAAGGACTTGCTGTTCATTGTTTAGTACTGGGTTTCGAACCCCTCTTGGACGGAGCTCTTCTTGCTCTGAAGGCCGGACGAGAAAAGGACTTGCCCCGAAAGGGCTGACTAGCTTGCCTTGATTCCTTAGGGGGGGTCTTCTTAACTACCTTGTTGGGTAAAAATTTCCTTACCGAGGAAGTTAACAGATCCTGCGTCGCCTTCCTGAGTTAGGGAAAGCGAAATATCCTTGATAATATCCGCAGGAAACAATTGCTCCGAAGTGGGGAAAAAAAGCAATTCGGATTTCATGGGCGTTAGAAACGCCTTAGCAGCAAGAGCATAAGAAAGTGACCTTTTCTTTAAAACTCCTGCGGTGAAAAGAGATGCCAATTCATTCGCTCATCCCTTAAGGCTTTGTCCATGCAGGACATAATACTGCTTGGGAGTTGAGAAGCCGTTGCTTCATTATCTTCCACTGTTCGTCCCAGAGCTCCCAAGGACCAATCCAGAAATTAAAAACCTCGAAGGTCGGAAAATCCCTTTCAACAGATGATCTAATTCTGATGGAGACCACCACACTTTGGCCGAATTCAGGCATGTCTGCGGAACTGTCCACAATGTTGGAAAAATCCCCCCTGGGAGGGAGGCAGGCACTCCCAGGCCGAGATTTTCCCCTGTCGCATACCAAATTCCGGACTTCGATGCCAATTTGGCAGGAGGAAAGAGAACACAGTCTTGCCCGCTTCCCTCTTTTTCCTTCAACCACGTATCAATTCTTTGAAGAGCCTTCTTAGCCGTAATCGAAAACTTCATCTTCAAAACGAGGACTTCTTCGGAGTTTATTCTTGGAGAATTGAGAAAGGGGTGATGTCGGAGCTGCAGGCTGAAAATCCCCACCAAAAAGTGAAAGAAGGCAATTCGTCAATTTCTTATAATCTGAAGAAGGTGCTTCACCTTCTTTTTCTTCCTCAGATTTCTAAGTCTTCTATTTCCTCTTCTGCCGAAGACACATCCTGTAAACCCAGGTCTTGCTGCAGAAAATCTTCTCCAACCTCGCGTGAAGAAACCTGCTCCTGCCGCCTGCGTCCTGCGTCCTTCTGAGCTCCGAGGTTGTGTCCTGCGTCCTGTTCCGGAAGCTTGCGTCCTGCGTCCTGCTCCGAAAACTTGCGTCCTGCTTCTGTTCTCGTAACTTGCGTCCTGCGTTCCTGCTCCCGTAACTTGTCCTCCCCGAGACTCCGAAGCCTGACGAGAAGGAGGCCAACCATCATGCGTCCTCTTAGACGACTTGACTGGGAGAGATGCGTCCTTACGCCTTGTAGGAGGAAGTTCCGATGTTCCCCACGATTTAACCAAATCGGCTAACCTTCCTTGCATCTCTTCAAGGAAGTTCCTAGTCTCTGCTTCCTGGCGTGAAGTCTGAGCAAGCGGAGAACGAAGACGAGACGGATCATCAACACGAGAAACTCGATCTTGAGTTCTACGATAAGGGGAAGATATCGGAGAGACTGCTCCGTATTCAGAAGGAGAGCTCCTATCCCGAGAACCGTCGTACACATGAGGTCTTGCGTCTTGTCTTGACTTAAAGGATCTCCTCCTTTTAATCGGAAACCACCTCTTCCTCCTCACTAGAAGAGAAAATCTCGGGACTACTCCACCGTTCTTGCGGGTAACGCTTATCTTGAGAAGACGTAGGTCTATGCGTCCTCTTCAGAGGACGCGAAACTTCCGCATAACGTCCATACCTGCCTGACGCAGCACTATCTGTCGAGGAAAGACACTTCCCAGTGTCGCCCTTTTCTATGGCGCACTGCTGCAGCCTGGGACGCAACAGGACTGCCTGAAGGGACGAGTGGATCGTAAGGGAACCCCTCTCCGCCTCCCTTCGACTGTCGACATGCCTTCTCCCTTGGGTCTGGGAGCTTGGCAGAGGTCTAGGTCTAGGAGCACGAGTGAGACGATCAGCCGCCCCCTCCACTACACTGACACTTTCAATCGTACCCACTTTGTCTGTAAGACGCTGAATCTGATCGCCCATTGACGCAAGGGCGGCAAACACCTTTCACAATATTAGTATCCTCAGAAACAGCAGCGGCGCAGGAGAGACCTGAGGAGAAAGGATTAACAACTTCTACTTGGGAAGGGAAGAAGGGGGGTAGAAATAACAGATTATTCAAGGCCTTACTAGAAGAACCTGACCTCTCACTCCGAGACACCGATCTTCTTACTCTATCCTTTTCAAGTCTCTCAACATATTTGGTGAAAGTCTTCCATTCTTTCTCATTTAAACTTTCACACTCATTACATCTATTGTCCCAAGTACACAAAACCTCTCTACACTTCTTACATACTGTGAGAGGTCTACCGAAGCTTTCGGTAGTCTCACCTTACACCCTTCTTTCATACACACTCGAAATACTATACCAGAATCAGACCTTATAATAACTTCCAATCGCGATTGCCAATCCAACTTTCCAATGCGATACCCAATAAACCATCCAAGTACAGCGAAAGTCAGCTAACGAGTTTCGAATTCTAGCAGGGAACCAACAACGATGTTGCCGGTTCAGTGGCAGAAAAAAATCTGACGAAAATGGGAATGATTCCGAGCACCAGCGCCACGGGAGCGGGGTGGCGATCACCTGAACTACCAGTGATCTAGCGGTTGCCGCGAGTTTTGAAAATTCTGCCAGTGCGAACAGAGAATATAGCTATATATATACCTGCCAGGTAAGTGTCATACATGAAAACTATTTGTAATTTATATAACCAACCAAATTTCAATGCAAATTTCAGTGATTTTTCTGAACTTATTAGCAAAAGTATACAGGAACCACTACTTATAGTAGGAGATTTTAATGCACATAATCCATTATGGGATATTAATAACCCCACCGACACATCCGGAATCAACATAGAGAATACTATAATGAAACACAATCTGTATTGTCTCAATGAAAGCGAAGTTCCAACATATTTTTCAAATACACACCTAACCTTTTTTTCAATTGACATTTCATTATGTTCAAATGATTGTAGCGGAGAAATTTGAATGGAACGTCCTAGACGATTCATACACAAGTGACCATTTCCCAATCATTCTTTCTGAACTACTTAAGTAATGTCAAAATATTGCCACCTACAAGATATAATATCCAAAAAGCTAACTGGGATAAATATTCCTATACACACGAAACTACCACCATTCCCACATAATGAAGATCACAATAACTACATGTGAATCCTTCTCAAACTTCATAATAAATGCTGCAGATAAAAAGTATTCCAAAAACCAAAACACATTCCACAAAATCCCCTGTCCCCATGGTGGAATCCAACATTAACAACATTAAGTAAAATAAAACATATTATTGAGTCGCAATCTAAACAGACTCAAAACTCGCCTTAAATCACTCAACAAAATACCCTATAGTATAAACATATTAAACAAAATAGTTTTATAACAAACATAACAATTAACCACATTAAACCACTATATAACAAATATACAGCCAAATTTAGAAAAACGGTAATAGCTGAAAAAATCGCATCATGGTAAGGAATATGTCTCAAACATATCTTCAAACACATCCACAAGGATGTCTGGCAAAAGATAAGGAAAATCAACTGGAAAAACATATAAGACCTCCAAGAAGTGCAATACATTTAAATAAAGGAAAATATACCATGATACTTATGAAATATCAAACATAATTGGGAAACATTTGAAAACATCAGTGCTTACTCCAGCCTAGATACACATTTTCAAAGTATCAGAAAACAAAAGAAAATATAATACTCAATTTTGAAACTCTTGAAGACCTGGAATATAACTATATTTTTAACATGGATGAACTAGATAATGCCATCAACTCTTGTCATCCCTCTGCACCAGGATATGATAAAATATCATTTGAAATGATAGAAAAATTAGCTCCTATAGCTAAATCATATTTATTAAAATTTTACAATAGTAATCTGGCTAAAACGTGTCTTTCCTGATAAATGGAAACATGCCATAATTATTCCAATAAACAAACCAGGAAAGGATGCAAGTAATCCATCCAATTATAGACCGATATCTCTAACAAGTTGCCTATGCAAAATCTTAGAAAAAATGGTTAATGCACGATTAACGTATGTAATAACCAAAGAATCCATTTTAACACCAACACAATCTGTTCAATAGCTGGCAGATCAACCCTAGATCCCTTAACACATTTAGAAGATCATATCAAAAAAGGCTTTGAACAAAAGAAATTAAACAGTAGCTATATTTTTTTTGATATAGAAAAAAGCATACGAATACAAACATGGGAAACATAACATCATGCAAAAACTCCACTCCAAGGGACTAGTAGGCCACTTACCAATATTTATTAAGAACTTCTTAACAAACAGAACTTTTCAAGTAAGAGTAGAAAATTCCTACTCAGTAACCTATAAACTGGAAGAAGGAATCCTCAAGGTAGTGTCTTGAGCTGTACATTGTTTGCTTTAGCAATCAATGACATTACTATAATTTACCAAGTGGTGTAAAAAACAGTTTATATGTTGATGACTTTGTCATTTACTATACGAGTAGTAATCTGAGACATGCTCAGAGAGTTCTCAGTACTGCCATTTCAAATATATGTAGTTGGGCAAATTCAGTTGGATTTAAATTTTCAACTGATAAAACAAAAGCAAATCGTCTTCTACAAAGACAAAAGGTGGATGAAGAACCAAACAATCAAACTGCATCTTTATAGCACCTGAAATACAATTTTGTACAAAAAATCAAGTATCTAGGAGTAATATTTGATCAAACAAATTTAAATTGGAAAGAGCACATCAAATACATTAAAGCCAAGGGCATCAAAGCCCTTGCCATATTAAAAAAGTTATCACACACTAATTGGGGAGCAAAGCGAGACATTTTATTAATGATATATAAGGCCAACAGTCTTAATCCATAATAGATTAACTGCTGTCCAATATATTCATCCGCCTCAGAATCTGCATTAAAATCTCTCGATGCAGTGCACCATGAAGGCGTGCGATTGTGCACAGGAGCTTTCCGATCGTCCCCAACAAACTCACTTTTGGTGGAGGCAGGTGTTTTGCCCTTAAAAACATCACCGTAATTTAATAACAATACAAAGAGGTCTTTCAATGCAAGCAGGATCGTCTCCTGCAACTTACTGCTTCCAAAACTGTAATCAAGTAACAGCAGTTAATAGTACTAGCTCTTTCCCAAAAAGAGCTAGATACATAATTGAACATACATAATATGAATCCAATTTTTCACCCACCAATGGAATTGCCACCACCATGGATTTTAAATAGAGTAAAGATATGTACCTCCCTGTCTTACCTACTCAAAAAACAATTGACAAGTACGGAATGTACCGCCAACATGCTTTGGAGCACATTTAGAAGAAAAGGCGACAATTATGATATATACAGACGGCTCCAAAAATAATGTTGGAGTAGGAGCATCTGCATATTCGAAAAATATGTTAAGTAAAAAAAAGCCTACCTTCAATATCATCAGTATTTACTGCTGAAGTCACAGCCATACAGATGGCTCTAGATATGATATCTGAGGCAAAAGCAAGTGTCTCTGTTATTTTCAGTGACTCACGTAGTGCTATAGGTGCAATAAGACAGTATAAACCAGGAAACCAAATAGTACAGGAAATTCAAATCAAAAATTCATCAACTCCTCCAATCAGGAATATCAATGCGAAATATGTTGGATCCCAGCACACGTGGGAATAAAAGGAAATGAATATGCAGACTCTGCTGCCAAATTAGCCTGCACTATCCCTCCAACAATTTCATATGCCCCAGTGTCAGACTGGGTAAAATCAGTTAAAACATTAATTTACCAGGATTGGAAAGAAGAATGGGCCTCTGTGCCAACAACAAATAAACTTAAAAATATAAAAACTGAAGTCTATGCATGGAGGACATCCTCACAGGAGGAAAGAGAGCAAAAGAGTGATCCTAGCAAGGCTCCCGTATAGACACACAATGATTCTCACATGGTCACTTGATGTCAACACCACATGCTGACCCAGTGAAATGTAAGAGATGTCAAACACCCATGACAGTACAGCATTTGCTTGTTGAGTGCCCAAATTGGACCCAGCAAAGATCTATTTATCTGCGGAGTTCGGAAATGAAAAATATTCTTGTGGAAAGCAGGGATTTTTCAATTAATAAAATCATAATTTTTTTAAATAAGACGGGTTTCTCAAATAAAGTCTAATTTTTTTTTTTTTTTTTCTCAGGATTGATCCCTGAGAACCAGCCCGAGAAGAGTCTACTTGAGACTCAGAGGTCTGGAAAAACTAACACCTATTAATAATAATAATACAAACCTGAGGTCTTAACATACAAAGGCCCACCTCTAACCACCCCTTTATCACCTAACCTGGGTTGGAAGAATAACTAACGGGGTCACGAGTTAAAGAGGGGTATGTGGGTGGCTCCACATGGTTCGTGACCAAGCACAGATGCCAATAGTCCCTTGCGTACACAATTATTTTAAACTTTACCGGTTTCCAGCTGGCGCTGAGTATTTATCCTAATGTTAAGACCTCAGGTTTGTAAGTTATGAAGAATGATATTGTTATGATACAATAAAGTTTTGTACATACTTACCTGGCAGATATATACTTAGCTATAGTCTCTGACGTTCCCGACAGAATTTCAAATCTCGTGGCACACGCGATAGGTAGGTCAAGTGGTCTACCCTTCCCGCCGCTGGGTGGCGGGTGTATGAACCAATCCCGTTTTCTAATCAGATTTTCTCTTCCACCTGTTTCCAGAGGGGAGGCTGGGCGGGCCATTAATCGTATATATCTGCCAGGTAAGTGTACAAAACTTTATTGTATCATAACAATATCATTTTTGTACATGAACTTTCCTGTCAAATATATACTTAGGTGATTGGCACCCTTGGTGGAGGGTAAGAGACAGCTAAACAATATAGAAAGGGGAAACAACACATGTTGTAGGATATAAAAACCTTGGTTCTTACCTGGTTAGGCAGAAGTCTTCATGGATACTGTCTATGAGTGCATCGCCTGAAGAGCTACAGCGAGGGCGTGACCTGTTGCTGAAAGACTCTTCGGATCTACCAAAGGGATTTGTCATTCAGTTACATGGCAGAATCCAAGTAGGATCTTGTCAAAGGGGTTCGCCCGCTTACATGACAGAACCTGTCCACTACAATTACAAGGAGCCAAAACAATCCAGACCACCTAACCAATCTAACCCGTGTTAGATCTAAGATATGAAAGAGATGCATACCCACATCCTCTTTCATCCAACCATAAAAACACAAACCAAATAAGATTAAAAATAGCTAAGCTAATAAGGATACATTTCAGCTCCCTGTCCCAGCACCGAATCCGCAGATACGTAGGGTCCTAATGCGAAGCACTTATCGTAAGTGACCCTGACATCTCTCAAGTAGTGGCTCGCGAAGACCAAGTTGCATCTCCAATACGTCGCTTTCATCAGGTTTTGCACAGACATATTCTTGTTGAAGGCTAATGAGGTGGCAATAGCCCTCAATTCATGGGCCTTAACCTTAAGGAGCCTGAACTGGTCCTCGTCGCATGCTAAGTGGGCTTCCTTAACCAGACTTCTTAAAAAGAATGCTAGAGCATTCTTAGACAAAGGCCTACTGGGATCTCTAACAGAACACCAGAGGTTGTCCGTATTGCCCTTAAGTTGCTTCTTCCTTCTGAGATAGAACTTAAGACTTCTAACATGGCAAAGAGGCCTTTCTGCCTCTCCCCCTACAAGAGCAGACAAACCTTGCACCTCAAAACTCCTGGGCCAGGGATTAGAGGGGTTTTCATTCTGAGCCAAGAATGAGTGAAGGAAGGAACAAATCATGGACTGATCCTTGAAGCCTACTCTTCCTTCTATGGCTTGAAGTTCGCTCATCCTCTTGGCAGATGCCAAAGCCATGAGGAAAAGGGACTTCTTTGTTAGGTCCCTAAAGGAAGCTGCCTGAGGAGGCTCAAATCTTGCGGACCTCAAAAACTGAAGAACCACGTCGAGATTCCAGCTAGGAGTTCTTGAGGACCCTTTCTTAGTGGTCTCGAAAGATCTGACCAGATCATGAAGGTCCTTGTTATCAGAAATGTTCAGGCCTCTGTGCCTGAACACTGCGGCTAGCATACTGCGGTACCCCTTGATGGTTGGGACTGCTAGACCACACTCTTCCCTGAGGAATAGAAGGAAGTCAGCAATTTGGGTCACAGAGGTACTGGACGAGGAAACTTTGATTCCTGCACCATCGACGAAAGAAATCCCACTTCGACTGGTAGACGCGCAAGGTGGAAGATCTCCTTGCTCTGGCAATAGCCCTTGCAGCTTTTGAAGAAAAACCTCTCGCTCTGACAAGACTTTGGATAGTCTGAACCCAGTCAGACTGAGAGCGGGGAGGTTTTTGTGATACCTGTCAAAGTGGGGTTGCCTGAGCAGATCCTTCCTTGGTGGAAGGGATCTTGGAAGGTCCACCATCCATTCCAGTACCTCTGTGAACCAGTCTTGGGCAGGCCAGAACGGAGCAATCAGGGTCATCCTTGCTGATTCCGAGGCGGCGAACTTCTTCAGGGTCTCTCCCAGGATCTTGAAGGGAGGAAAAGCGTAAAGGCATCCACTGCTATCGCCCTCGGATCTCAAGTTCTTGGAAGTGACGAAGAGGTCTAGATGGGGCCTGCCCCACAGTTTCCACAGGCTCTGGCAAACATCTAGATGAAGCATCCATTCCGTAGGGAGGACCTGATCCTTTCTGCTTAGGAGGTTGGCCCTTACGTTCCTTTCCACCTGTACGAATCTGGTGATGAGCCTGACCCTCCTTACCCCGGCCCACAGCAAAAGATCTCTCGCTGTTTTGTACAGGGAGAAGGAGCGAGTCCCCCCCCTGCTTTCTGATGTACGCCAGAGCTGTGGTGTTGTCCGAGTTCACCTGAACAACGGAGCCTCGGACGTGAGACTCTAAGGCTTTCAACGCCAGCCAAACAGCCATCAGTTCCTTCTTGTTTATGTGCCAGGCCACCTGTTCTCCCTCCCAGGTGCCTAACACTTCCTTCGCTCCCAGAGTTGCCCCCCCAACCTGCTTCCGACGTGTCGGAGAACAACACTAGGCTGGGGTTCAGGGTTTGTAGAGACAGACCTTCCACAAATCTGCTGGGATCTGCCCACCATAAGAGCTCCTTTTTGACCTCCCGCATGATGTCGAAGGAGAACGCTAAATCCTGGGAGCGACGATCCCATTTCTGGTTCAGAAAGAACTGAAAAGGTCTCTGGTGCAACCTTCCTAGGGAAACGAACTGCTCCAGCAAGGAAAGTGTCCCCAGCAGACTCATCCACTCCCTCGCTGTGCATGCATCTTTCCCTAGAAAGGTTGCGATTCTCTCGGAGCATCGAGCTATCCTTTCCAGGGACGGATACGCTCGAAAACCCCAAGAATCCATCAGAATCCCCAGATAAATACATTCATAACTGGGGACGAGCTGGGATTTCTGGATGTTGATCAGAAGTCCCAGAGAACTTGCCATATCCATTGTCTTCTGAAGGTCCTCCAAACAACGTTTCCTTGATTTGGCTCTTATTAGCCAATTGTCTAGATAAAGGGATATCCTCACTCCTTCCAAGTGTAGCCATTGAGCGACGTCCTTCATGAGCCCCATGAAAACCTGAGGGGCTGTCGAGAGGCCAAAGCACAAGGCCCTGAACTGGTATACCTTCCCTTGCATCATGAACCTCAGGTACTTCCTCGAGGATGGATGAATCGGCACATGGAAGTAAACGTCCTGCAGATCCAGGGACACCATCCAGTCCCCTGGACGAAGAGCAGCCAACACCGATGACGTGGTCTCCATGGAGAACTTCCTCTTCTCTACAAAGAAGTTGAGGGCGCTTACATCCAGAACCAGTCTTACATCCAGAACCGGTCTCCATCCCCCTGATGACTTCGGAACCAGGAAGAGGCGATTGTAGAAGCCCGCAGAGTGAAGGTCGGATACCAGTTCTACAGCCTCTTTTTCCAGCATCTGGTCTACTGCTAGAAAAAGGGCTTGGCTCATGATGGGATCCTTGTACCTGGCCATCAACTTGGAGTTGTCGTTAAGGGAGGTCTTGAGGAGAAAGGAATGAGGTATCCCTTTTGACCTACTGAGAGGGCCCAGGTGTCTGCCCCTCTCTGGGTCAAGACATCCGCAAACTTTAGAAGTCTGGCGCCTACTGTCGTCTGGAGGACTTGCATATTATTTTGGGGTTTTGACCGACTTGGAGAAGGGTTTACCTCTCCTGCTGGGTCTTCGCCCTCTGAAAGAAGAAGATCTGGAAGGAGGGCCCCCTCGAAAGGGCTCCTGCACCGAGGGTTTCTCCTTCTTGTCCTTAGAAGAGAAGGCCGGTCGAGGTTTCCTTGCAGACTGAGCAAGCAGATCCTGGGTCGCCTTGGCTGAAAGAGAGCTTGAGATATCCTGGATGATCTTCTTGGGGAAGAGCTGGGAAGAGAGCTGAGAATACAAAAGCGAGGACCTCTGGGCGTGCGACACCGATTTAGTCAAGAAAGAGCAGTACACCGCTCTTTTCTTGACCACTCCTGCTCCAAACAACGATGCAATCTCGCTCGAGCCATCTCTTACAGACTTGTCCATGCAGGACAAAACAATGTGGAGATCTTCTGGCGAAAGAGCATCCGGCGTCTGGGTCTTTCTGGCCAAAACTCCAAAGGACCAATCCAGAAAGTTGAAAACCTCCAAGACCCGGAATATCCCCTTCAAAAGGTGTTCTAACTCGTTCAACGCCCACGACGTCTTAGCGGAATTAAGGGCAAAATGTCTGGTGGCGTCCACCAATGAAGAGAAGAAATCCGAGACCGCTGATGAAGGAAGTCCCAGGCCCAAAGGTTCTCCAGTCTCGTACCAGAACCTCGTACGTCCCGTCAGCTTGGAAGGAGGGAAGGAAAAGACCGTCTTCCCTGCTTCCTCCTTGGAAAGGAGCCTCGAACCAAATCCCCTCAGGGCCTTCTTCATAGATATGGTCGGTTTCATCCTGACGCAAGAGGTACCCTTCGCAATCCTGGAGGTAGAAAACAGTGAATGCAGAGACGGAGGAGCGGCAGGGCTGAGGGAATCTCCAAACTCTTGTAGAAGCAAGGCGGTCAGCTTCTTGTAAGCCGAGAATGAGGCAGTCTTGGCAGAGTCGTCATCTGAGCCTTCCTGGTCCTCTTCCAACGAAGAACGAGGAGGGTCCTTAGCAGAGGAGGCGGTCCTGTCAGGAGAAGAACGCCTACTAGGAGAGGGGCGCCTACAAGAAGCATGGCGCCTGTCAGGAGAGGAGAGCACATCAGGAGAGCGACGTCCAGTTGAAGACGAGAGCCTGCACAACGGAGAGCGCCTATCAGGAGAAGACCATCTCCCATGAAGAGGGCGCCCACGAGGCTCTTGGCGCCTGCCAAGAGGAGAGCGGCTGCCAGGAGAAGAGCGCCTGCTAGGAGAGGAGCGCCTGCAAGGCGCTTGGCGCCTGACAAGAGGAGAGCGCCTGCCAGGAGAAGAGCGCCTGCTGGGAGAGGAGAGCCTGCGAGGTGACTGGCACCTGTCCAGAAAAGAGCGCCTGTCCGGAGAATGGCGCCTGCCCGGAGACGAGCGCCTGCGAGGTGACTGGCGCCTGTCCAGAGGAGAGCGGTTGTTAGCAGAAGAGCGCCTGCAAGAAGACTGGCGCCTGGAAGTAGAAGGGCGCCTGCCAGGAGAGGAGCGCTTCTCGCGAGAATCACCTCGCTTGGGAGAAGAAATAACATCCGGAGAAGAGCGCCTACAGAGTGGAGAGCACAAGTCGAGAGATGGGCGCCTGGACTTCTTGATGGGGAGAGAGACGCCCTTCCTCCGACGAGAACTACCGGCCAAGGAGTCAGCGAGGGCCGAAATCTGAGCCTGGAGACCAGCGAGAATACAAGAAGGGAACTTCTCAGGCTCCTCTTCCGGAGAAGGAGAGCGAGGCAAGCGAGGAGAAGAGCTATCTTGAGATCTCCTGGGCCTCTTCACCTCCAGAGAAGGCTCCTCTGGAAAGAGTTCCGGGCTGGAAGCAAGGGAGCTGCAGGGCGCCTTCCAGGCTCTCTTCAAGGGGCGCGAAGCTTCCGGGGAGCTCCATCCACACTTCGGCGAGGGCGAGGCGGACAAAGAGAAGCACCGATGTAGAATGTCCTTCTTGAGGCGGTCTGAGGCAGCCTGGGAACGCACATCAGGATCTGCCGAAGGGACGCCTGACCGGTGGGGGTTCTCCCTAACCTTCCTGCGGGTGTCGACTTTCCTCCTCCACTGGGTCTGGGAGTCTGGAAGAGGTCTAGGCCTGGAAGCGCTACAGAGCCGGTCAGACGCCCCCTCCACAACACTGGGGACACTGCACAAATCACTTCCACTGCCACTCTTACCTTTTTCCAATGAGCGGATCTTGACCTCCATCCTGCGGATCGTGGCTTTCATAGCAGCCACCTCCGAAGATGTATCCTCGGGTTCGACGCAGGGGACAGGAGCTGAAACAGGGGAAGAAGGATCTGCTGCTACTACTACAGGGTTAGGATCTAACTCTAGCTCGCTAACACAAGACCTACTCGAGCTTCTGGAGGAAGCCTTACGAACCCTGTCCCTCTCCAACTTCCTCAAGTAGGAAGAAAGAGACTTCCATTCGTCCTCATTTAAACCCTCACATTGGGTTATTAAAAGCACATTCATTCCCCCTACACCTATTACATACAGTGTGAGGATCTACTGAAGCCTTCGGTAGCCTCACCTTACATACATCCACAGAACACACTCTAAACACAGCAGAAGTTTTCTTAACAGATTCCAAGTCAGACATTGTTCAAAGAGAAATCCAAAGCAAAATCAAATACAATCCACGAAAAGCGTATGCCAAGCCAAAAAAGATCCAGTACATCACCAATAATTCATCCAAAAAAGATCCTAGGCAAGCGAGAGCGAAATCAACTATCAGTAGGAACCAACCACAGGTGTTGCGGGTTCCAGCGACAGAAAATCTCATTAGAAAACGGGATTGGTTCATACACCCGCCACCCAGCGGCGGGAAGGGTAGACCACCTGACCTACCTGTCGCGTGTGCTGCGAGATTTGAAATTCTGTCGGGAACGTCAGAGACTATAGCTAAGTATATATCTGACAGGAAAGTTCATGTACAAAAATGATTGTACTTACAATTCAGTTTCACAAAGCAAACAGAAAGAGAAAACACAACCATACGAAAAGCACAAATGACGATGAAGCGGGCAGAGAGCATTGATAAACACGTCCACACGCCAGCAGGCCGAGAGCAAAAGTGATTCTTTGCCTCCCAGTCGTGCGGCGCGCGCACTGTCGGACAAGCAGTTAACTACCGAACCCCTTGTTCGAAAGCTTACAACCTATCCAGCTGCCGCTAGTAACCTTCCTATTGTAAAAGGACCGAAAGGTTTGCATCCCGTGTCGGAACAACAGGGTTTTTGGGTGGGGGGAGAGCAAGAGAAAAGTGATTTCCAGGGCACTTGCTAACCAAACAAACCACCTAACCTAACCTAACCTAGGGCGCCGTACCCCTACCTAGGCCTAGGGGGGGAGGGGCTTTACCCCCTGCAATACCCCCCCCCTTAAAGGCACTACCTTCCCTGCACACTTCATGACAATTCCAAAAAATCTGAGCAGCCATTAGGCTAACTGAGAGACAATACTCCAGCATATTTCACACGATAATCAAAATACATACAGGAAATAGCTTACCTTACTGTGGAGGATAAAGTTCAGCAGCAACAGCTTTCACAAAGGCGTAAAACCTTCGTAAGGGGTCTTGAATGTGCAATTTGAAATATGCAACGGCTAAATATCCAACAATATGTGTTTTTACGTCGGCCATATTTAGGGACTAAATTTTTTACATCTCTCCACCGTCTCTCTATCGTATTGGTATGGGCACGAGTTTGTGGATCAACAAAATTTACACTGTGATTGACCTGTAAATGTTTGTAGCCCTCGTTTGCCAGGCAATCATATGCTTTCCAGCAATCGGAAATGATTGTTATTCCTGGTTCGATGTACTGTTTCATGACAGCAAGCAAAACCTCAGAGTTTCGTTGTGCAACAGGAACCATAAAGAACTCCCTAGTTTCCCTACAAATTCCCCCAAATACCCACTGACCCTCTATAATTCTGCCCACATTATACTTCCTCTTCCCAAATTTTGATTCGTCAATTTCCACTATTTTACGCACCCCTCCAATTTTATGAGACCGTCTAAATACCCAATTTACTATTACTTCCCTACAAAATGAAGCCCAATTATTGATAGTGGGATCGCCGAGATGAAGCTCAAAACTAGCAAACTTATAAGAAAACCAACCAGATACAAAAATAATCCACATGAGACTTGGAGAACCATGTGTTTTTAAATATTGATACAAAATATTACACTTTTTTTTCTTTTTTTTTTTTTGGACACTACATAAGTTTTATTACAAGTCGGGCAAATGTGTTCACTTGATTAAACTGTGATTTTGAGCAAAAGTTACGAGCCTTTCTATTTGCCCATAATAATAGTTTGTAAAATCTCTATAATTCCCGTAGCAATTTTCACACACTGTGGGGAAACTTTCCTGGGGAACAAAATCGTAGCTTGTAGATGGTCCTGCTAATTCAGCCATGGCGCTAGTGGGAGTAACACTTAATTGGAGAAAATAGGTGTATTTGCCAAAAAAATTAACGACTTAGTAACATTCAATATCGTCATTGGCTGAAAACACTGTGCTTTCTTTTTTGTTTCAGAGAAAATTGAAATGTGCTTACTTACGATGGGATATTGTCTATAATGATGTCACTTTTTGGGTGGAGTTTTTTTTTTTTTGTGGCGTCATTCGGAAGGTGTGGTTTTCCCATGACAATTTGAGACTGCGCAGCACACAAACGAACGAACAGGAGCTCATTAAAATAGGTGATATGACAGACAACAACAACATGAAGTTCTTTGTTTTTTTCTGTAGGGATAAATATTTAAGTTGTGTTTCTAGACCAATAGGACTTACCGCCACTAATTTCCGTCTTCCTTAGACCATACTTAGTAGCTTCTTTCAGGGTATAAACACATTTATACTAAAAATCGGCCGGAACTCTTATTAAGATTTACCAAAAAATGTATATGTAATTTGGAATACCTGTAAAATGTAATAATATAATACGTACCATCAATTTCACGTCATTGGCAGAAAGGTCACGAAACATCCTAAAACCTCCTTCAAGTCCCACCCCTCAGGAGACTTTCAGGAGCCTGCCCTCAATTGTAACATCATATTATAAGATAGAATATATAGGGCAATATTATAAAGTGAGAACAGGTCAGTGCACCTATTAAACAATACTATGATAAATGGAACAGAAATAAAAGCTTGAAATAAACTTACACAATTAGTAAAAAAAAATGAGGAAAAGAAATATATGTAATTTAATGCATGAATCCCCCCAAAACCTCCACTCGGTTCTATCGCATTATACGGTTAATAATGCAATATGATTGGTTAAATACATGTAGCCATCCCAAAACCCCCTCCATTTATCTCGCTTAAGAAGTCCGTGTCTGAAAAAAAAGCTCCCTTTTTTGAGTCCCTTATAACATGGCGCTTGCGCAGTAGGATTGGCACATGCATAGTAGGATTTGGCGTCGTAATAGCTGTAGTAGAATTAGATTGATTTTCATTATGTAACGGCTCCATTATCGGTTTATTTATCACTTTATTATTTCAGTTTGTATTTCGTGTTTCAAATGTAACAAATACCTAAGAGGAAATAACACAATAACACAGCAAAACTTTCCCCCAAGTGTTTTACCCCAACCAAGACCCTGCATTCCCATCAGTCCCTCTTACCATAGGATAAAGTTGTAAGGCATAATTGCCTCTAGTGTTTTACCCCACCCAAAACCCCGGATTCCCATCGGTCCCCCTTATCGTAGGATAGAGTTCAAAGGTAAATTACAAGTTAATTACAGGCAGCCGAAAAAAATATTACTTTTTTTTTTATTTGTATGATGTTTTTACGTTGCGTACCAGTGGTTATTCAGCAACGGGACCAACGGCTTTACGTGGCTTCCGAACCCCATAATATTACTTTTAATTCTTGTTCAGGAGGTAAAACTGTATAGAAAAACGTCAACTGGCATAGTCTAGTTCGCCTGGGTTAGGCTATGAGATTTACTTCCACTTGGAAATCACCTAGTAGGTAGTAGGCCTAGTCTATTAGACTAATCTCTTGATGACCACAAGAATGAATTAGACCCAATCTATGCCTAATACTAGTCAGTGTTTTAAGGCTTTATTTTTATTTTCAAGAAGTTATGACCTAATTCTCCGTAAAGGGTAGTTTAACATTTAGTTGGCCAAGCCGCGCAACACCTTTTGCCCGGCCCATAATCCCCCCGCCAAGGTAAGTAGTTGGTAGATCTAGTGTACCTATCCGCGGCGGCCCAGAGTATGGCAGTTGCGGTTTTTCTATGCAGTTTTACCCCCTGAACAAGAATTTGAAGTAATATTTATTCGGACGACTCTAATTTACCTTTGAACTCTATCCTACGGTAAAGGGGATTCCCATTGGGAACCGGGGTTTAGGGTGGGGACAAAACCCTAACTCTATCCTACGGTAAGGGGGACCCCCAGTGGGAACCGGGGTTTTGGGTGGGGAGAAACCACTTGGGGGGTGATTTTGCCGTGTTATTGTGGTATTTCCCACATTTATCACTTTTAAAAACACGAAATACAGGCGGAAATAAAAGATAACAAAACTAGCGATAGTGGAGCCGTTCCACATCCATATTCGTCTACTACTACTACTACCACAACACTGAATCCTACTACGCATGCGCTAATGCTACTGCGCATGCGCTAACTGTAAGGGAGCTTTTGGCCTAAACTCAGACTGCTTAGTGAGGAAAGAAATGGGGGTTTACGGGAGGGATACATGTATTTAGCCAAACACGTTACAGTATGACCCCTACGTTGCTACCGGACTGAGTGAAGGATTGGGTGGTACAGGGTTCCCAGATTTGGCAGTTTCTCACCAAATATGACTTTTTTTTCCTAATTTGGTGGGTAAAAATTCACTTTGGCTGGTTAGTGGTATTTTGGCTGGTTTTCAAATACTTTCTATTTGAGCTAAACACTGATCCCACGTTTGAGGAATCTCTCCCCAGATTGGGAATTTTTGAAGGTTTTCAGGAAAATCTGGGGAATTTGAATAGGTTTTCAGTAAAAACTTGGTAACATTTAAGCAAAATATGTAGATGGAATTAAAATAAAAATCACACACACACCAGACAACCACAAAACAGGCCGCCGGATTCTCAGAGAACGAGCCTCATTTCAAAATTTCAATTCATTCTCGTTTTTTTTCCTGTATTCTTATATTAGTTTTTATTATCTAACTAAAACTATGATGCCGCTATACAAGCATATATATGATAAAAAAATATGCATTTATAAAGATAAATATAATGCACATATATTTGCCGGTTATTTGGGTTGGTTTGGATTTCCATTTGGCGGGATTTTGGCTGGTTTCATGGTAGACTTTGGCTGGTTGGTAGTGGTGTCATCTGGGAACCCTGGCTGGTAACCATACGTTGAGTTACATAAAAGCATTTACCTAATTTGTTTATTAAACATGTTATGTGAATTCTAGTGTTTATTCCTTTTCATTTTTCCATAGTATTTGTATAATAACTGTTTTGAAATATCCCCACCTAATCATTTCACCATATATAACTTGAAATATTATGTTATAATTGAGGACAGACACCTAAAAATGCCTACGTGTTGATATAGAACTCAGTTTTAGGACGTTTCGATACCTACCTACCTACCTACCTGTTACGTGAAATTGCACATTGCGTTGCATATTACATACACACTCCCTATATCATTTATACACAAGTCAATCCCTCCCCTTTCCAGTATTCACGACTGGCTCTTTACGTTACACCATTTACAATGCATTTCTCACCGATACCAATATCTACATTAAAGTTTGCCATTATTATTATAAAACCTACATTTAAATATATAACATTTAAATATATAGTTTGCCATTATTTTTATTTTTATAAAACCTCATTTAAATATATTCCATTATACACTTTTACAGACATTACAATTTACACCTCCCTTCCAGTTTCCTTACTATTATGCAGTTATGTATGGTTACTTTTTACATTTTACAACACTTCCACACCCATCAAAGTTAGGTTTATATGTCATTTTACCTACTGGGGGCCGAATCCCATCCCCCGGTTAGGCAACATACCCTTAGGTTTAGTTTGTTATATGTTGGTTTACCTACTAGTTTTACTTCCTTGAAGGGGGTTACCCGGTTAGGCTAGGTTGGTTTGTTCTTCAAGGGTGGATCCCGGGGGGGGGGGGGGGGGGGGGGGGTTTGGTTAGGTTACATTCCCTACTTGGTTACCTACTAGGTTAGGTTATTCATTCCTTACTAGGTTAGGTTAGGCCTTTAAGGGGGGGTACGGGGGGCGAAGCCCCCATGGGTCAAGCAATCCCTTCCTACTAGGTTAGGTTGGGTTAGGTTGGTTAGGTTACATTCCTTACTAGGTTAGGTTAGGCCTTTAAGGGGGGGTACGGGGGGGCGAAGCCCCCTGGTCAGGCAATATTCCTACTAGGTTACGTTAGGTTAGGTTACATTCTTTACTAGGTTACGTTAGGCCTAGTATTTCCCTACTAGGTTAGGTTAGGTTACGTTCCTTACTAGGTTAGGTTAGGCCTTTAAGGGGGGGGTAGGGGGGGGCGAAGCCCCCATGGTCAGGCAATGTTCCCTACTAGGTTAGGTTAGGTTAGGTTTGTTAGGTTACATTCCTTACTAGGTTACGTTAGGCCTAGTATTTCCCTACTAGGTTAGGTTAGGTTACGTTCCTTACTAGGTTAGGTTAGGCCTTTAATATTAAGAAGGAGGGGGGTTTAACAGGACGGGGTGGCGGAAAGCCCCCTGGATTCCAGGGGGGGCAATTAATTCCCTTACTTATTGTTTAGGGTTGGTTATTGGTTTACCATTTCCCTTACTTTAGGATTGGTTAGGCCCTTTTAAGGGGGGGGTACCGGGGGGCGAAGCCCCCCTGTCAGGCAATATATATATTTTACTTATAGGTTTGGTTAGGTTTAAGGGGGGGTTAATTTCCTACTTAGGTTTACGTTTAGCCCCCCTAGGTTATTTTCCCCCCTACTAGGTTGGTTAGGTTAGTTCCCTTACCCTCAGGTTTTAGGTTAAGTTCCTTTAAGGAGGGGAGGGGGGTTACGGGGGGGGGGGGGGGGGGGGCGAAGCCCCCCCTGGTCAGGCTTGAGCAATTTCCCTTACTTTAAGGGGGTTAAGGTTAGGTTAGGTTGGTTAGGTTACATTCCTTACTAGGTTAGGTTAGGTCCTTTAAAAAAAGGGGTGGTAAAACCATTATTTATATGTAAACAGTATAATTATTGTTTAGATAAAGTTAAAATTGGTAAGTATAATAATACGACCGGGGGGCGCGCCCCCCTTCCAGAGCAATATTCCCTAATAGGTTAGGTTGGTTGGTTAGCTTAGCATTTCCTTACTCTAGGTTATGTTAGGCCAGTATTTTTTCCCACTGGGGTATAGGGTTAGGGTTAACGTTCCTTACTAGGTAGGTTAAGGAGGCCCTTTAAGGGGGGGTAAGGTTATTTAATTTATATTAAACGTAACGAAAAAAGTAGGGGTGGCGAAGCCCCCCTGGCATCTCAATATTTATTTTCCCTACTAGTTAGGTTAGGTTTAGGTCTGGTTAGGTACATTTCCTATACTAGTTTTAGGTTAGAGGCCTTTAAGGGGGTTTTAAACCAAAAATGTGGTTAGTAAAAAAGGGTAAAAGTAATATAGAAAACGGGGGGCGAAGCCCCCCTTGTCAGGAGGGGCCGTATTCTCTCTACTAACTAGGTTAGGTTAGGTTTAGTTGGTTAGGTTACATTCCTTACTAGGTTAGTTAGGCCTCGATTTCCCACTAGGTTAGGGTTAGGTTACATTCCTTCTAGGTTTTAGGTTAGCCTTTAAAGAAAAAAAGGGGTGGGTTAAACGGGGGGCCGAACCCCCCCTTGGTCGGCAATATTTCCATACCTAGGTTTAGGTTTGGTTAGGTTGCATTCCTTACTATGTTAGGTTAGAGGTAGGCCTTTAAAAGGGGGGGGGTTAAAATAATAATGGGGGGGGGGCAAAGCCCCCCTGGTCAGCAGAGGCAATATTTTTCCTAAATAGGTTAGGTTAGGTTGGTTAGGTTTACATTTCCTTCTAGGTTACGTTTAGAAGGCCTTTAAATTTAAAAAAAGGAAATAAGGGGGGGTAACGGGTGGCGAAGCGCCCCCTGGTCAGGCAATATTCCCTACTAGTTAGGTTAGGTTGGTTAGTTACATTTCCTTCCCTTTGTTAGGTAGGCCCTAGTATTTCCCTACTGAGTTTATGTTTAGGTTTATTTCCTTACTAAGGTTAGGTTTTAGCCTTTAAGAAAGATAAGGGGGGTAAAAATTATTAATAAATAAAACCAAATTAAAACAATTGTACAAACCCGGGGGGGGGCGAAAGCCCCTCTGGTTCAGCCAAATGTTCCCTACTAGTTTAGGTTAGGATAGTTACAATTCTTACTAGTTAGGTTAGGCCTTATAGGGGGGGGGGGTAAATAAAGGGGGCAAAGCCCCCTGTGCAGCGATAGAAGCAAAGGGCCAATTCTTCCTTACTAGGTTAGGTTGGATTAACACTTACATTCCTTACTAGGTTTTAATGTTAGGCCTTTCAGGGGGGGTAAGACGGTGGGGCAAAATCCCACCTGGTCAGGCAATATTCCCTACTAGGTTACGTTAGGTTAGGTTACATTCCTTACTAGGTTACGTTAGGCCTAGTATTTCCCTACTAGGTTAGGTTAGGTTACGTTCCTTACTAGGTTAGGTTAGGCCTTTAAGGGGGGGTATGGGGGGGCGAAGCCCCCATGGTCAGGCAATGTTCCCTACTAGGTTAGGTTAGGTTAGGTTTGTTAGGTTACATTCCTTACTAGGTTACGTTAGGCCTAGTATTTCCCTACTAGGTTAGGTTAGGTTACGTTCCTTACTAGGTTAGGTTAGGCCTATTTAAGGGGGGGTACGGGGGGGCGAAGCCCCCCTGATCAGGCAATATTCCCTACTAGGTTAGGTTGGTTAGGTTACATTCCTTACTAGGTTAGGTTAGGCCTTTAAGGGGGGGTACGGGGGGGCGAAGCCCCCCTGGTCAGGCAATATTCCCTACTAGGTTAGGTTAGGTTAGGTTACATTCCTTACTAGGTTACGTTAGGCCTAGTATTTCCCTACTAGGTTAGGTTAGGTTAGGTTACGTTCCTTACTAGGTTAGGTTAGGCCTTTAAGGGGAGGTACGGGGGGGCGAAGCCCCCCTGGTCAGGCAATATTCCCTACTAGGTTAGGTTAGGTTAGGTGGTTAGGTTATATTCCTTACTAGGTTAGGTTAGGTCTTTAAGGGGGGGTACGGGGGGGCGAAGCCCCCTGGTCAGGCAATATTCCCTACTAGGTTAGGTTAGGTTAGGTTGGTTAGGTTACATTCCTTACTAGGTTATGTTAGGCCTAGTATTTCCCTACTAGGTTAGGTTAGGTTACGTTCCTTACTAGGTTAGGTTAGGCCTTTAAGGGGGGGTACGAAGCCCCCTGGTCAGGCAATATTCCCTACTAGGTTAGGTTAGGTTAGGTTGGTTAGGTTACATTCCTTACTAGGTTAGGTTAGCCTTTAAGGGGGGTACGGGGGGGGCGAAGAAGCCCCCCTGGTCAGGCAATATTCTCTACTAGGTTAGGTTAGGTTAGGTTGGTTAGGTTACATTCCTTACTAGGTTACGTTAGGCCTCGTATTTCCCTACTAGGTTAGGTTAGGGTTACATTTCCTTACTAGGTTAGGTTAGGCCTTTAAGGGGGGGTACGGGGGGCCGAACCCCCCCTGGTCAGGCAATATTCCCTACTAGGTTAGGTTAGGTTAGGTTGGTTAGGTTACATTCCTTACTAGGTTAGGTTAGGCCTTAAGGGGGGTGGGGGTAGGGGGGGCGAAGCCCCACCCCCTGGTCAGGCAATATTCCCTACTATGTTAGGTTTAGGTTAGGTTAGGGTGGTTAGGTTACATTCCTTACTAGGTTACGTTAGGCCTTTAAGGGGGGGTACGGGGGGGTGGGTGGCAAAGCCCCCTGGTCAGGCAATATTCCCTACCCCTACTTAGGTTAGGTTAGATTAGGTAGGTTGTTGGGTTAACATCCGTTACTTGGTTAGGTAGGCCTAGTATTTCCATACTAGGTTAGGCCTGAGGTTTCCCTTACGTTTCCTTACTAGGTTAGGTTAGGCCTTTAAGGGGGGTAGTACGGGGGGGGCGAAAAAAAAGCCCCAATCTGGTCAGGCAATGTTCCCTACTAGGTTAGGTTAGGTTAGGTTACATTCCTTTACTAGGTTAGGTTAGGCCCTTTAAGGGGGGAAGGGGGGGTACAGGGGGCAAAGCCCCCTGTCAGGCAATATTCCCTACTAGGTTAGGTTAGGTTACATTCCTTACTAGGTTAGGTTAGGCCTTTAAGGGGGGGTACGGGGGCAAATCCCCCCTGGTCAGGCAACATTGCCTACTAGGTTAAGTTCCCTACTAGGTAAGGTTACATCCCCTGCTAGGTTAGGTTATGTTAGGTTGGTTTGGTTCTTTAAGGGGGGTTACAGCAGGCCCAACCCCACCCCTGGTCAGGCAACATCCCCTACAAGTTTAATTAGTTTTGTTATATGCTAACCTATGTTTAATTTGGTCTTTTGTATTTATTAAAACAACTATAGGCCCTATTACACATTTACCACCCAGGACTTAAATCCCACCCCCTCCTGGGCCCGTTATATATGTATTTGTATTATTTCATATTTTGAACCCATCCCACATTTACATTTAGTTCCTTAACTACCCATTACTTTTATTACCCTTAACATTGCCAACTTATTTTGTTAAGTCTTTGTTCATTTACCTCAGCCCCACCCTGCCTCAACCAATAGCATCAAAGCATTTTTACTACTCCACCCCACCTCCTCCCTACCCTGTTTTCTACGGTCTGGCCTCCTGCCACCTCCTAACTGTAGAACTCCAACACTGTTGAATCTGCCGCCATGACATCCACTGCTGCATCTACTTCACGCTCGCCCCAGCCCCTCACCAGGAACTCTTTGCCAACTTCATGTAACAATTGTTACATGAGTTACAAAGATTTTTCTGCCTTTTACTCAGGTAATTATGATCGACTAATCGGTTTTTGCCAGGACCATGGCCTCCTGAGAAAGCAGGTCTTTTGCCCCCATTCAGTCGACTCCAAGATACGGGAGGAGAATGTATAATTTCGTCGGGTACTTGGCTGTTGCTTATTTCACGCTGCATTTTGAGGAACCCAAGACCCGCCTCCACGCATTCTTAAAAGCAGCTGCTGCTTTGTACCCTCCACCCCTTTAAGGTAAGGTCCAAACATTATTCTTAATTATTATGTTTTAGGAAAGTGAGTGTTAGGCTTTCGCCGAAAGTTGCGTCAAGGTATGTTACTATTCAGTGGGGTGCTGCTAAGACAACTCGTACCTTCCACCTTACCCCGCCCACCCCCTGTGCGTTACCCCCCCCCCCCCCCCCCCCCCCCCCCTAGTGAACATATGGCTCCGTGGTGGTTGGGGAATTTAAACATGGCGGCTGTGTTTACATTGCCTTCACCGTAACGAATACTTGGTACCTTCCTATAGGACCGTTCTTCGGTGACTTAGACTATGGCAGTTGACATTTTCTATGTTATTTTAGTTGCTTTACAAGGGTTGTAAGGAATATTTTTTCGTTTGGTTGGAACTAAACTTTAATATACCTTTGAGTTTGGTGCGGCTATTATGTAACTTTCAAAGGTCAATTACTGCTTAGTTACAGCCACCCGAATGGATATTACTTTTAAATCTTGTACAGTAACTCAAATAACATAGGAATCAGTCAATTGCCATAGTCTAAGCCACCGCGGATTGCTTCTGTAGAAATACCAAGTAGTTCCTTGACTTAACCGTTCCCCGACCCTGTCAGCGATAGGTTAGGTTAGGTTAGGTTCGGTTTGGTCAGGCCAAAACATAGGCTACGTGCTAGCTTTGTAAAGTTTTACCATCTTGTTTGTATTCGTCCGTCAATTTTCTAGCAGACAATACTGTAGTTCGGTACGAACTAGAGACTTTTCCCACTACTACCTAGGTACCAGTTTACAGTGGAAAATGGGCTAGCTACTAGGTATATACCCAAAAGACATCAAAATGAACGAAAACAACTCAAACAACGTTTTCAAGTACTTCTAAACTGCATTCAGTACAGCATAATGAATAAGTAATTATGTACACTACTTACAGGGATTTGAGTGGACTTGTCAAACAAGATGTCAATTGTCAAGATAGCCTAGAATTCAACACGAGTTGCACAACGACTCTGGTTCCAATACCTACTAATTTCATGACGGCTGCGGAATAGTTACATAGGTCCACCAGAAAACTTAAGACACATTTTATATTAAATCAGAACAAATATTACACAAATATTAGATGAAAATAAGCTTAGAATTTCCTGATAATACCTTACTAATTTTGAAGTATCAAAACAAGGAATCTGTCACATGTAGTTGGAACGCGAGTTATCATCAATTGGATTTCCCGATACTGCAAATGCATAATTAAAGAAAATCTGTGTTAGTTATTCAGTCTATTTAACGGTTGCACTGAGTTTATGGTACTGGTCTCTGATTGCATAGCACTTTCGTATTATTTCAAGTCACTAGAACATTACTGTGAGCCTGAGGTTATTTTATTATTTTCATCTCTGAACAGGTCGAACTCCTTCATAAGAACTGATATTTTATAGGGTCTCATAAAACGAATGGAGGTCAGCAATAAGGGTTAAAACATATTTTTTTTGAATGTTCATGCTTCCAACAAGATTGGAAAATAAATCGATGAAAATTAAATTCTATGAATATTCTAACTCAGTGGTGTGGTTGAACTACTAAATAATAATAATAATAATAATAATAATAATAATAATAATAATAATAATAATAATAATGATAATAATAATAATAAATGAATGAATGACATAATATAACGCTAGTGAATTCAGTGCCGTGTTGTTTTAGGGTAAAGGCGCTGTCACACTAGCAAAATTTCCGTCGACTTTTTCTGAGTTTGTCGTCGACTTTCCAAAGAAGTCGACGTCATTCCGTACTCTGGTTGTCACACACGTTCTTCTGCACGCCGTGGTTGTCGTCGTCAAAACGTAAACAAACCATCTGAGCTGTGACTTCCCGGAATGATAAAACAACTACGCTTTATAACACAAAGCAACTAGTTGGTCGTGCTTGCATGTGTTTAATGATGCTGCATAGAATTAAAAAAAAAAAGTGTTTGGGTTCGGTCCTGGTTAAAAAGATGTGAAAAGTTTTATTTAAAAAAAAAAATAAGCTAGGGCTAGCCTAGATAGGCTATTCGTAACCTTGTTTACACAACCCCAGTCAGACTGTATTATAAATTAAGCTAGAGAAACACTGCAAAAATTTTCAAAATTTTTGTTTATATTATTTGCTAATACAAAAAAGAAAAAAAACGAGAGCAGACCTAGGCTATATAACAATCCGATGCTATTTACGATATAGCATGCTTATCTGTATGAAGATCAGCAAGTTCAAGAATGTTTTCCCTTAGTCGCATGGTGATTTCTTGGTAATTTTTTCATTTAAGACCCTTTTTTCATAAAATTATCATGCTTATGGTCCCATAAGCTTCGTCTCTCCCTCATATCTTCGACCAAAACCTGTTCTGGCAATCTTGTCAACTGTACCAAGAACTTCATCTTGCATCTGATGACTTGAATTGCGCGCTCTCCGATATATAAACAAACAATAAAGTCGACGGTAGCGATGAGTTGAATTCGATGGGTACCGTTTTCAAAATTCGTGACGACGACACCAGAAAGTCGTCGTCAAATTCAAAAGTCAACGGAAATTTCGCTAGTGTGACAGCGCCTTTAAAAGCCCATACCGGAAGCGGGAAGCGTTGAGGTGCAGAGTGACTGCGCAGACACGACTCGAGTGGGAGAGCAGTGTCAAAACGACACATGGCCACACCAGAAACGCCACCCTCACACGCATCACTCTCAGCGGTCACAGCGGTCTAAGATATACTTCTGTGCAAATAAGTCAATGTCACGGTTGGATAAGAAACTGCCTTTAATAGAAAACCAAAGTTTTAAAGTTGACGATATGCTACATAAGACCCAATGGTCTTTGAGTCTTTGCTTGCAATAGTAGAAGTCAGTCTCACTAAACAAAAGATGCACCATAGACAACCCATCTCTCCTGAACTATCATTCGGGAAGTAGTAACCTTTTTGGCAGTAAATTTTGTGATAATGAAAAGTTAAAATCCACATTTTCCTTTTACTTCCCATAATATTATTATTTTAAGGGAAGTGAAAAGAAAATGTGGATTTTAACTTTTTATTATTGCAAAACTAACAGTATATGTGGTTACTTCTTTAAAGATACATAGAAAAACAGAGGAACCAGAATTAATTGCAAATTATATAAAATTAAATTAATATTTGGCTGCATTATGTTGAAATAAACGATTTACCGGCATTTAAGAAAATTCAATGGTAAACTTTACAAAAGAGAAAGTAACAAAAGGACAAATCAGTTTTGCTTGTACACTCGGCAAGGAAAGTTAAGATACAGTTTTCTAATCTTCGGACATATTTTGTTCAATAATGCCACACCTGGCAACTCTTGAAAGGGGGCGGAGCTTCAAAATCATAGCGCTGCGTTTGTTGCTTTCTAGATTTCCATCAACTTTACACCATAAAGATTCTGTTGAGGTCCTATAATCATTTATACTTGCATGTAGAAACAGGCTATATATTATTCGTTAATGTTGGTTTGGTAACGTCAGTTCAGGGTAGAATATCGATCATCCTTTTTTTAAAACGTACTGTGAAACCTTATTTATAAGTAATGTTTGACACTAAACTGACGTAAAATTCATACGTAATTAAAGATGGATCTTAAACCACGAAAGAAAGGGTTTTAAAATTTGGGCAGTACAACTTGTGGAAATTGTGAGGAACAATACAGTAAAGAATGAAATATTATGACGATAGAGAGAACACACGCAAGCATAGGCCTATCAATAGAGATACTTAACTAATTATATTTACTTTGAGAGATTAAGTGATAATATTTTTACAAATGTTTCAAAAGTGGGGAGAGAGAGAGAGAGATGGGGAAAGAAACTTGGAAGAGAGAGAGAGAGAGTGCAAGCATAGGCCTATCTATAGAGATACTTAATTCATTATATTTACTTTGAGAGATTGAGTGATAAAATTTTTTCAAATGTGTTTTAAAAATGGAGAGAGAGGAGCAAAATCTGCTCAAGTGAAAGCTTAGGCCTATTTATAACTACTTAATTTCATTATATTTTCTTTGGGAGATGAGTGTGGTTTAAATATATATATATAGATATATATATAATAATAATATATATACTATCATCTCATATATATCTATATATATATATATATATATATATATATATATACAGTAAGTCCTCGGGTTACGCCAGTCTCGATTTACGATGTTTCGTGTTTACGAACGCGCCCCCATAAAAATATAAAAAATAATATTTTGCGTCGTTCCGTCTTACGCGGTTTAGCGTCGTAAGAAGACGGTAAACAAACGCGAAACTAGTTCCGGGCGCACGGCGGAAGAATACGCTTTGTGGGGGAGAGGACGGCGTCGCTTCGCTACGCTCATTCCTCGCCCATACGCCATTTTGGTTGTTTTACACTGCCTCTCTCTCCCTCGTGTTGTATCGTTTTTGTAACTTTTTGCTCTTTGTTATGGCTCCCAAGCGCAAGGCGGACTCTTCTGATGGTAGTGCATCGAAGAAAAGAAAGGCCATCACCATGGAAATTAAAGTGGACATTATAAAGCGATCTGAGAAGGGAGAAACGCCAACAAACATTGGCCGCTCGCTTGGCCTTAGCCGTTCGACCGTTGCTACCATTATCAAAGATAAAGAGCGCATCGTTGAACATGTGAAAGGATCTGCTCCTATGAAAGCGACAGTGATAACTAAGCAGCGTAGTGGTCTAATAATTGAAATGGAAAGGTTATTGGTGCTTTGGTTGGAAGACCAAAATCAACGGCATATCCCAGTCAGCCTTATGGTGATTCAGGAGAAGGCGAAAAGATTGTTTGAAGCGTTGAAAAAAGAAAAGGGGGAGGGAAGTGAAAGTGAAGAGTTTGTGGCTAGTAGGGGTTGGTTTATGCGATTTAAGGCTCGGGCCAATTACCATAACCTTAAAGTGCAAGGTGAAGCTGCTAGTGGGGATGAGAAAGCAGCGAGTGAATTTCCTAAAGCGTTTTCTGAGATAATTAAGGAGTGGGGTTATTCTGCTCAGCAACTGTTTAACGTAGACGAGACAGGTTTGTTTTGGAAGCGTATGCCTAACTGCACTTACATCGCCAAGGAGGAGAAGTCAGCACCCGGTCATAAAGCCAGCAAGGAGAGGCTAACTTTACTTCTTGGGGGTAATGCTGCTGGCGACTTCAAACTGAAGCCCTTGTTGGTGTATCAGGCTGAAAAATCCAAGGGCACTCAAGGGCATTTGGAAGGGTCAACTACCAGTTAATTTGGAAGTCCAACAAGAAGGCATGGGTGACACTTGCAGTGTTTGAGGACTGGTTCGTAAACCATTTTGTTCCAAGTGTGGAGCGGTATTGCACCTCCAAGGGTATCCCCTTTAAGGTGTTGCTAGTGCTGGACAATGCCCCTGGACACCCTGCCCAGCTGGGAGACTTCAACCCTAATGTCAAGGTGGTTTACCTTCCACCTAATACCACGGCCCTTTTACAGCCTATGGACCAAGGAGTGATTGCTTCGTTCAAGGCCTACTACCTACGAAGGACAAATGCTATGGCTTTACAGGCAACTGAAACCAAGAAGGACTTTACTCTGAAGGACTTTTGGAAATCCTACAACATCCTTGATGTTGTAAAGAACATTGCTAATTCCTGGGAGGAGGTTAAGCAAACAAACATGAATGGTGTCTGGAAGAAAATTTGTCCTCAATTTGTGAATGATTTCCATGGGTTTGAGGACACAGTTCAGCAAGTTGTCAAGAACGTTGTTGCCCTGAGTAGGGAAATCAATTTGGAGATGGAGGTTGATGATGTTACAGAGCTGCTGGAGTCTCATGGCGAGGAGTTATCTGCTGAGGACCTGATACAACTGGAGAAGCAGATGATAGAGGAAGAAGAAGAAGCACCCACCCCAGAGCCTAAGGCTTTCACAAGGCAGGACTTGACAAGAGGTTTTGCAGAGTTGCAGCAAGCGTTGTCAACTTTTGAGGCTTTGAGGCTCAGGATCCCAACTTGGACAGGTTCACTAGGGTTTCCAGAGGCGTCATGGATTTGATGCAGTGTTACAAGGAGATCTTGGATGAAAAGAGGTCGCTCTCTGTTCAGACTAACCTGGGACAGTATTTTAAGAAGGTAGAGAGGCCTGCAAGAGATCCTGTACCCTCTACCTCAGCTGCCTCTGCTAATCCAGACTCGCCTGCCCCACAATCTCCAGCACCTTCTGAATGTTCTGCTAACCCAGACTCACCTGCCCCAGCATCTCCAGCACCTTCTGTAGGTTCTGCCTCACCTAAAGACTCACTGCCCCAGCATCTCCAGTAGTATGTTCTGCCTCACCTCAAGAATCACCTGCCTCAGCATCTCCAGTAGTATGTTCTGCCTCACCTCAAGAATCACCTGCCTCAGCATCTCCAGCATCTTCTGGAGGTTCTTATTTTCTCTTCACTAACCTCCCCCAGTCTCTCCAGCACCGCAGCTTCCTCTCCAGTGTGCAAGCCAATCAAATTAATAAAGGTAAGGAATTGTTCTCTCGTTGTTATTGATAGGTATTTACATTAAATCATGTCGTATTTTTTAATGTTCCGACTTACGCTGAAAATCGTGATACGACGCATCTTAAGAACGGATCAACGTCGTAACTCGAGGACCCCCTGTATATATATATATATATAATATATATATATATATATATATAATATCTATATATATTATATATATATATATATGTAATGATTACATAATAAAAATATGGAATGTTAGTCCATATATATAAAAGACTAAAACTAAAGAGGTCAACCAGATTGCTTGCAGGAATGTGATCAGACTAGAGACGCTAAAGATGACGTATACAATAAAGTATGTAGGCTAAGTTGACATGCCGTCATCTGTGGTCATTCATTTGTTTTGAAACATTAGTCCAAGCTCCCTGCTTGAGACAACTACCGCGACCTATAATTCAAACGGCCTACGTGATCTGTAGTGTGTCTCATTGTATGTATGTTCATATGTTCGAGCTACTGTCTTTTCCTTTATGACTGGTAACCGAGATGGTAGTAGGGGAGAATAGAGTTAGCTATCATCATTAGAAGACCTGTACCTCTTTACCTAAGCTTTATCATGTAGAGAGAATAGAATTAGCCATCATCATTGGCAGAAGCGATCAAGCTATCGTCATTAGAAGACTTGTACAATCCTACTTGATCTTCACCATGTAAATTCAGAGAATATAAGTATTTTTGTACTTCGTGGTTTCTACTAGAACCTAACCTCATCACCGAATCATCATGAGTTTAACACATCGTCTTCATAACCAAAGAAGATAATACCGACTTCGTAAGTGATCTACAAACCCCAAGACACTCCAATGAATATGGAAGTGCAATACCAACCGAATTAGCGTAAGATTATCGCAAGTCTAACATTACCTCATAGGGCGCCTTATTATACAAGGCAACAGCCCTAAAAGTGGTGGCAGCGACTGTACGCGCCTAAAAGTGGTGGCAGCGTACCAGAAGAACTCTACAACTTCTCCGAAGAAAAACCAGAATAATAAATCATGTGTTATGAGAAGTCTACGACGACGAAAGCAACAGATTCTTCAAGCAACTTAGTATCATCGTTTAGTGAGCGACTTCAGAAAACAACAAGAACTCTTCAACGACGACGAAAGCAAGAGATTCTTCGAGCAACTTAGTATCATCGTTTAGTGAACAATTGCAGTAGTGAATAACTTCAAGAAACAAACCCGACGTGTCTTTTTCCTACGGCAACGCATGCTTCGTCTGTCATTAGAATCATTCAAGAAAACATCGTTATTGAGCGTTTCCGGCACTTCAAGAAAAAAACCGAACGCATCTGCAGCATCGGATCTTCAAGGGCTCGAATCATCCAAACAACGCGCTAAAAACAGAAGGAGGACCAAGGCCATGTGTCGTTATCGGAACACCATGACTTCCCACAAAAGCAAGGTAAGTACAATTTTTTATTCATTTGGAGTAACTTTGAGTGTTTCCTTTACAGGTCGAATTTCGTTATTCCTGTGGCTGAAGTTATGAGACATTCTTAATCTTACTTTTTTCTAAAGAAATTATCTACATCATTGAGATTTCGCTACTGCGAGTTTTTATCTTTGAGTGTCTGTTTCCAGAAGTTCTACTGAAATATCATAATCATATACTATGTTAATTTTATCATTTTGGGTGATTATTAATCCCTTACGTAACAAATCATATTAAACAGTGAATATGCGTTTACGCAGTGGACGTCTGTATTTATACAGATGCATAGATAATAATATTTCGGGTCATGACAATAAATGCTCCTTTGCAAGTCCCGATCGCAGTTTTAGCCTTGAGTTTTTTGAGTTATATAAAATATCGAACCTAAATGACTCAACTTAATTTTAAAAAATACGGCTGGATTGCAAGGAATAACATGTCTGTAAAAAACTTTCATTAGGCTAAATGCGCTGACCAGGATCCCTCACTATTTCAAATTTTAGCAAAGAATGAAGTAAACAACAGCAAGTACACGATAACGCAGTAGAGATAACTTATTTTAATGGTAATCGCTCAATTCTTTATAGTTCGTCATTCCTACGTTCGTTGTTTTATACGTAACTAGCAGCAACATAATGCTAAAAACATACAATACGTTGTCGATGGTAATAAAGAGAAGGATCCTAATTATTACAAAAAGAAATAGGTAAACAGTAGCCCTTTCAGAAACAAACAAATCGTGCTTAAGCACTTGGGTATTGTGTCATCCAGTCAAGCGGTCAAGGTCAGTTAAATCTGCCGAGTGTTCAAAGCATAGCAAATTCCACACAATAAGCGACTCTAGCAGAGTGGGGAGAGCGATGTTGAAAAAATTAAAAAGGAATTTCCCTATGCATCACACGACCGTATCAAGTAATCAGAGCAGGTTATCGTTTTTTTTAATACCTAAGTTATTATGAGTAGTGGTGGATTAAGCCCAACTGTACGCGTCGTAAAAATTAGAATATCTTGTTTTATTCCTTTAGTACACATAATATCCTGTATTTACGGACTCACCATCTGTTGTTCGAACTTCCCTAATGAGAAGTCCGGATAAGCGAGCGCTTACAGATACCTCTATAGTTATAAAAAACATTGATCTGTATCTATCCTCCTGCAAAATAAGGCGTGTTTATCAAAGGAAAATCCTATAAACCTTCAAACATATTAAAATCCGTTTGAACAAAATGAGACAGTTAATCAAATAATAACTTATATAGAGGAACTATACATTTGTCTCATAAATCGTTACATTGTTCAACGGACCCCAACAGGGAAAATTCTTCCCACAACCGCAGTCGCAGTTTGCACGCAAAATCTCGAGAAACATGCACCCTCGAATGTCTTAGTGCGTGTAAAAAGACCTTGCCGGGAAATGAAATTTTAATCCTTCCCGACACTGAAATATAACGATTTCCGCGAACAAAGCCCTAGACACGGTTGACTCGCAGCAACATGTTAAATCTAGTGATCCACAAACGTATACATATCGTGGATACGGAAGTTATAAATATCGCATTTTTTATTGTTGCTAATTTTTAATCCCGCCCAACCAGTCGTAGATGAATCTCTCATAATCTATCTAAAGTAATATCCGTAAAGTCATTCAAGCAGAGGTGATTCAGCAGAAAATTTTTTTTTATCTTTTATCTGAATACCAGGAAGTTTCTCCACTAGCGAGTGATCTCTGGGAAAAAAACGGATGTAATTTAACACAAAATACGGTCTAAGGACAAACATAAAGCTATATACGTACCTTTGTATAGACTCTCAATGAAATTTCAAAATAGAGATAAATGACGAAGTTGAAAAATTTTAGTAATAGGAGTCATTAGGAAATCAAATAAGCCCATATAATTTTTCCCTCAAACGTCATGCCATAAAAGATCGGACTTGGCGTATCTGCGTAGATTTCTGTCGCTTAAACAAGGAAACGACTCCCGATAGTTTCCAGTGCCATGTACCGACGACATCTTATCTCTGTTAGGTTAGAATAAATTTTTCACCAGCTTGGACTTACTTAAAAGCTTTTACCAGATACCATTACCTAAGTGATTGTACCTCATACACCGTTTTCAGCACACTCAGGGGACATTACCAATTTTTACGTATGCCTCCGGCTTACGTTGCGCCCCAATTACAATATAGTGTTTGGAGACTTTTAGGGGATACCCTACATGCCTATATGGTTGGTCTTGTAATCTTTTCTAATACCTTAGAAGTACATTCACATAAACTAGAGCTAGTGCTACAGAGACAAAGACAAATAATCTCAGAGTAAAATATCTAAATGTGAGTTTTTAAAAACCAAACATGTTTATCTAGGTTTTATGTGTCTAGTCAAGGTCTTAAAGTAGTCCATGATTAGGTGTCGTCTATTCATAACTTCCGGTACCTATTAACATAAAAAGGGGGATACAGCACTTTTGCGCTGTAGTGGGTATTACAATCGTATGCAAATATGTAACTCTTTAATCATAGCAGCTCCTTTAACAGATCTTACGAATTAGAGCGTAGATTTATTATGGTCTAAAAAGCATCAACAGGCGTTCGATATCTTAAAAGCGGAATAATGCAGCTCACCTAACTTAAAAATCCCTGATTTAAATAAGGAATTTTTTTATTGCAACAGACGCCTCAGACCAAGGGGTAAGAGGGTATTACTTCAGTAATATGATAAACAGTTCTTCCCTATAGCTTTTTATTCACGTAAACTAAAGCCCTCTGGAAGTAAATATGCAGTAATAGGCAAGGAAGGGCTAGGTATCGTTAACTCACTAGTACATTTCAAGTTCATAATCTACGGCTATCCTGTTAAAGTCCTCACTGAGCATAAGTCACTTACCGAGTTTTTCAAAGGCTTTAATCACAGTCCAAAAGGAACTCGATGACAAATGATCATTCAGGTCTTTGGAGCCAAGATAAGATATCTACCTGGGAAAGCAATTATCATAGCTGACGCATTATCCTGCAATCCCGCACCATACTGCAAAGAACCATTAATTAGACTAAAAGATATAGAAACATCCGTGCCTATTGTTAAAACCGTATCTAAACAAGAAAATTCCTTAACCCAAGAGATCGCGAGCATTGAATATCTGGGTTGGAGCGCAGAACTGTTACAAACTGAACAAAGCAAGGGTCAGCAGCTAAGCAAAAACAATAAACACTTCGAACGGAAACAGGGTCAGCGGCTAAGCAAACCAATAAACACTTCGAGCAGAAACCCTAAAGCAAAAGTATATTTAAAGTATGTGTATCAGAATTACGTAATCAAATGTAATATTATATGTAGGTCCGTGACGAGGAAAACCCGAAGAACACAGCAGGTGACTAACGACCAGGTAGTAGTAATAACGCTCTTTATACCAATCGTCCTAAACTGGTTGCATTCCGTCATCCAGGGTTCTCTATTATGTCACAGAAAGCCAAATCACTGTTTTACTGGCCTACGATGCTTACAGATATAAAAAGCACATAACTAATTGTGACACGTGTCATGAAAACAAGGGATACACTAAGACACCTGTCAGTTTAGGGGTCTATCCTGTGCCAAATCAATCCTTGAAAGAATATACATAGAATTATTAACAGAATTACGAGTCTGACAGAGGGAATAAACACTTCTTAGTGTTAATAGTTCCTTGACACGTTATATAGAATTAATAGCACTAAAAACAAACACAGCAATTGAGTACGTTAGGAATATTTATGAGTGCTAAATCAGTAAACATGGAATTCAACACATAATAATAATCTGACTCGGGTGGTGTAAATCAATAATAATCTCCTTAACTCATGTGTGAATTCCGTTCCATTATGAAAACCAATACCATATTTTATCACCCAGAGTCAATCGGCTTGGTAGAAATAGAGATAAATAAAAAAGTGTCATGTCTTACGAGTTACAACTCGTGATATTGGATCCGAACTGGATTATAGCGGTTCTCAATGTTTTAAATACCTTTATCATTCATATTTTGTATCTATAGAATTGATACCGCAAGTAGCCTTATACGGTACGCTGCTAGAACACTTTTCCACATATTCAAGCCAACCATTAATTATCAAATATATAAAAATAAAAAATATATAAACAAATATAAAAAATAAAATAAATATGGATACAAGTGGAGTCAATATAATAGGTACACTCCGTAAGAAGTCGGAAGGGTTACAAATTATAACAAAAAAGAAATCACGATAAAATCAATAAGCAAAACGTAACCATAGGTTAATTAAATATCCAAATATATATGCGTAAAGATTTGAACTCTTAACTTAACGCTTTAGTGATAACAAATAAGCTAAAAGTTCAAACACATATCAAAACCTACTGACCTATTGTCTGTCCCGGTGATTTATATTCGTAGTCAATGAAAAAAAAAAATAAATAAATAAATAAAATAAAATAAAATAAAAGAGATTTTAAAGTCAGGAAGTCTAGAAGTGAAAATGTATATCTATGCGAATAATCTTATACAGGGCAAATAGTATATATAAAATTTGTATGGAAACCCTTTTCATTAGTTTGAATAAGGAATATCTAATTTAACAGTATTACATTTATTTACAATCATGCAGATATCCAACATGAAACTAATATATTGTTCAATTTTGGTACTGTTTTTTTTTTCAGACATTCTTCTCGTGTGGGTCGAGTATTAAAAAACAAAAAAATATCATTTGAAAATACTAAAGTCGTATTTTATTACAGCAAGTAACGTAACTCTTAGCTGGCTGAGAGCAATCTCCTGCCAAGTGACGACGTCATCATTGCCGTATCAGCATTTGTTCCTTTTAACCTCAATAATCTGCTTACACAGGCTTCATCTGTGTGTGTCGTCTCCGCTTGCGAAGCAGGTTGACTGGAGAGAGGAATGCTTAGCTCATGAACTTCACATGTGGTTCATAGGTCACGATGACATGACATGCCATAACCTATTCTTATCCGTGTGTGCAATGCAATTAGTTAAGGATTGCAATCGTTTTAAAATGAATAAAACAAAATAAGCAAACAGAATTTCTATAACAACAAAATGAATTAATTTTTTCTGAACCTCATAGACAATTAGAGTCAATAAATCAGTTGACTTTGGTAAACAGACATTTAGAAGTATCAAGACATGTATATGAAAAATTTACTTGCAACATTAGACGATGACAATTCAAATAAATCACATTCATGGGAAAATGTCACATTTTCTTGAAAAAAACCCAAAGTTTATATAGAAATTAGTTACATAGTGGGTTCTTTCGTTGCATCTCTAGCCTATTAATAAAGTTTTTAAAATTAACCTCAGAGGATGCGCGCGAGAAAATTGAATATGAAACTTTTGTTAGGGGCACATAGGATCAGATTGTATCACAGCTTAATTTCAGTTAGCATAGAGAAATACAGAATCATGATTAATATTCTCTTTGACTCTTATGTTGCCTGGAAATCTTACAAATAGCTCTGTTTTCCACTTCTTTGTCTAGTAACTTACTACCAGTAATATCGAATTTTCTTTGGGATTCGTATTGATATCTGTTTATTTCTTATAATTATGGATATTTTTACAGTCATCATAGACTTGGATAGGTTCACTCATTGTTAATGCCATGGATAAAAAAGTTTGTACAGCTGACTCTTTTGAATTCCACAAATATCAGCGAATTCATGTGGGTTAAGTTTGGTTCTAAATGGCTTTCTTCCCCCCTGTATTTGGATGTCGTCTGAATTTACTTTGCCCTTGTGACAAGTATAATTTCACTTGCAGGCTGATTAATGGAACCTGGTTACAGTATCCTGCAGTACGAGAGTTTCACATCGCAACTTCAAAAAATCGTTCGTCGCTGCGGACGACAGCAGTCGAGTAACAACCGCCTACAATGTGAAAGGAATAAGCACCATCATGGACTTCTTCGACCGACACCCGTATCCCGTCCTTAATCTCGTTGTAATGCGGAATGCTCCGGCGGCTGTCGGAAATCGACTACAAAAGGGACATACTTCCAACAATTACGACCTGAAGGATATTCAACTTTGCTGGCGAAGGACTCGTGCTGGGGGTGATTTTATTCATCGTGAACGTAATCGTGTGGCTTAGGATGCAGAGAATAAGTATGAGGCCGAAATAGAACGTTGGACCCCGCCAGGCAATTTTCCCCTTGTTTTAACCATATGGAATTGGCCATTTCATTTGGCTATAGGTGGTTGTCTGGAACTGTGTAATGGACGAAAAGTTGTTCAAACGCTAGTTAAATGTGTAGTAGTATAACCTCGGTCATGTATCCTATATATATATATATATAAAGTATCATGTATCCTATATATAAATGATCATAAATAACAGAATCGAAATATATCTTTGCGTGTACGCAATAGGAATCTATTTAAAGTGCACATATATTAATCATAATTATATGAATCCATATACATATGTATAAATAAATCAGGTAGCCTATAATCAATCTGTTACCTTTTATCTTACCAATATCTGCAGTTATATATGAGTTAGTATATGGATTAATGAATCAGATATAAAACAGTTAGCATAAAAATCAACGAATCAATCAGCATAAACATTATTAATTTTTATCAATTCATATATGAAATTTTTATCAATTCATATATGAAATTTTTATCAGTTAAAATATGATTTTTATCATGTTTCTATGCAATTATCAGAGTGCATTAGTATTTTCTGTAGCATATGTATCTTAATGAGATGAAGTGAAAAACTGTATCAGTATATATCACGTGATCACTATTATTTACGAATATCATATGCATATTATGTCTAATATTTTATTACTTGAATCTGTATTTGTGTACACCATGAATTTTTTTTTTTTTACTTATAAGTATTTTCTATTATCTATATATATTCACATAGTGTCTGTATCACACTCCTATAAGTCAAATGCAAGTCAAGTAGTTTGAGTAATATTCAGTGGTTGGTTTTGGTAGCTGACCGAGCTTTTATGTAATGATTACATAATAAAAATATGGAATGTTAGTCCATATATATAAAAGACTAAAACTAAAGAGGTCAACCAGATTGCTTGCAGGAATGTGATCAGACTAGAGACGCTAAAGATGACGTATACAATAAAGTATGTAGGCTAAGTTGACATGCCGTCATCTGTGGTCATTCATTTGTTTTGAAACATTAGTCCAAGCTCCCTGCTTAAGATAACTACCGCGACCTATAATTCAAACGGCCTACGTGATCTGTAGTGTGTCTCATTGTATGTATGTTCATATGTTCGAGCTACTGTCAGTTCCTTTATGACTGGTAACCGAGATGGTAGTAGGGGAGAATAGAGTTAGCTATCGTCATTAGAAGACCTGTACCTCTTTACCTAAGCTTTATCATGTAGAGAGAATAGAATTAGCCATCATCATTGGCAGAAGCGATCAAGCTATCGTCATTAGAAGACTTGTACAATCCTACTTGATCTTCACCATGTAAATTCAGAGAATATAAGTATTTTTGTACTTCGTGGTTTCTACTAGAACCTAACCTCATCACCGAATCATCATGAGTTTAACACATCGTCTTCATAACCAAAGAAGATAATACCGACTTTGTAAGTGATCTACAAACCCCAAGACACTCCAATGAATATGGAAGTGCAATACCAACCGACTTAGTGTAAGATTATCGCAAGTCTAACATTACCTCATAGGGCGCCTTATTATACAAGGCAACTGCCCTAAAATATATATATATATAGATATATATATATATATATATATATTTAAAGTATATTTTAGATGAGCGAAAGCTAATGAACTGTATCTTCAGTTTTCTTGTCGAGTGTACATTCATTGTTAACATTAATGAAGAAAGTACAAAGTACCACGAATATTTCATGAATCAGTGATGCTGCTGCACTAATAATTCGTATACTAGTAATCAAGTCTATGCAGCTGGACAAGGTTAATTTGTGAGTGGCTAAGTGCATTATAACCATGTCAAGTTTGAGGGTATATTTATGTATTGTGGTCCTTTTGAAATAATCACTTTAAATTCAGTAATGAACTCATCCCCAGGGAAAGCGTTTAGACCATATAAGAAGTTGGTCTATTTGCTTGACTTTATTGGGAACAAAATTGAACGCAGTCTGAAAGTACACAAATGAGAGGTGTTGAAATGACTGCTAATTTAAGTATGCATTACAGATATGGAATAATTAACTCGACATTGTTACTGAATAGATAATAAATGTAGTCGCTTAATACATAAATGTTTCGATGCTACTATCAGTTACTTAACAATGATAATATGCTTTAAACAATTTCTAGGTTACAAATGAAAGTCCCTAATAAAGGAACTGACTTTACAACATAGTTATCATTACAATTAATATAGAGAAGTAACCATTCAAGTAACAAAGCCCATAATCATATAAAAAATGGGGCTGTTTTAGGAGAAGACGCCAGGAACCGCCGCGGTATTTTAAAACATGTTACATCGCTTGCCGGCAACTGCAGAGGGTCGAGCCGTCCCGCTAGTCTTGTGTGGCCTACCCGCATAAGATACCCAATGATTCAAACTGCCGCAGGAACCTCTTCCCTGCTCCACGCTCGCCGCATCTGGTGTGGCCTCACCCTTATAGATTGACTTGTATAGTCGCTGAGGATTTTGCAGTGTATAAGAACATGAAGTAAAACATTTTCTATACCCCTTTTATGAATTGACAAAAGTTGCAGATTGTATGTTGCAAGTTTGCAATACTGTATTGGTGTTTGAAGCGTGGTATAGCTCAATAAATGTGTGAATGAGACAACCACCACTTAAACAGCGTGGAAAATTTAGCTACCTTCTCTGGTGAGGAAGAAACTTGACACAGAGTCTATGGATGTTTAGTGTTGTTACCTTATGCATTCCAGTGCCACTTATTACAGACTTGCTGACAACCAGCACTTTTCCTGGAGATTTCATGGCCAGACTCGAGAAACTGGAAACATGCAAGACGATTTCCTTTCCTTTGGCAAATTTTGAAAACCAAGCAATTTTATCCCACGGTCCAACTCATCGATCAAATAAGTCTTTTAGGCTTTTATAGCAGCCTGACGTTGACGGGAACATGTCCTTGAGTCTGCAAACTAACAAGATTTTCCAGGGCTCCTCCAAAGCGTAACCACCCACAGAAATTCTTAAATTTTCGGCGCTACTTTTGTTGGATGAGTACTACCTATTAATAGTTGATGTCACCCTTCAAAGTCTACAAAAATTACATACGCACGTACCTTGTCCTAATTTGAGATAAAATCTTGATTATGGCACTTAATACCTATAGGATTTCTCACCAACCTTAGTTTCTTGATGACATTGTTACTTATCGCACATTGTATTGTGACCTGTCAGTTGTATAAAGTCTATAAAGAAAATTTTTTTAATAAGAATTAGTGTTCGGTAAAATAAAGCGTAAAATTAAGCTTCAGTCAACATATCCTTGCCTCAGGTGCTTTAGTAAAATAGGTTTTATGGGTAAAAACTACCTTTTAACAACTGGCTTAGATCCAATTATCAGCTGCATTTTGAGCATATTTAAGAATACTAAGATAAATGCTGATAGTATTTTCTTTTATGGAGGAAATTATAGATCTCCATTATTCAGTTGAGTTAAACTTATAATGGTAACATAAAACATTTTCCTTTACAATTTCACTTTGCCATCTCGGAGTAAATTGACGGAAAATAATCGATACAGTTCAATAATGAAACGTAGCTACACACAGGGGAAAATCAACAATTTCCTTGTTCAACGCTTTCTTTTTCCTTCATCAATTTGTTCAAATCAGAGTATTAATTTGTTTGTATTAAATTGTATCATATTATTCACCAACATCCTTTTCCGTTTGGTGTGTTTCCTCTCTCTCTCTCTCTCTCTCTCTCTCTCTCTCTCTCTCTCTCTCTCTCTCTTAACATACTACTTGCTGGCGTTTTATCCCTTCCTTTTAAAAAAAACTGGCATTTGTAGTTAATATTCCTAAATTTAATTTTTTCTGCATGAAACTATTATATACACTTCAAACTACAAGTAATGTCTTTTTACCCAACTTAACTCTTTTCCTTATTTTTTATTTATAACTCGCTGACCAACCCAACACTGCCCAGAAAAAATCTGAATGACAACGGATAAACTCTCTCCTCCCCACGCCCCCTTTATTCTCTCTTTCCTGTTGAGGTAGTTGCTTCAGTTACATTGCCCAGCATTTTTTACATTTCATATTTCACCACTTCTCAACCCCATTTCTTATCAGTGCTGAACTTGGGCTTAAAGGGCATAGAGAGTGTCTCTGTTCATCCCAACGACCTCAAAAACTATTGATTAGACAATGATATCTGTTATTTTTTGCATTTTATTCTTTACCCATTCTCAGCCCAATCCCTTCCTATTGGGGCTGAACTTGACTTAAGGGGCATTAGTAGTGTCACTATTCATCTCAGTGGCATGAAAAATATGGATTAGACACTAATATCTGCAGTTTTCGGTTAATTTTACATGTCACACCTTCCTAACCCTTCCCATGCCCTCCTCCTATAGGGACTGAACTTGGACTTAAAGAGCATCGGGAGTGTCACTATTCATCTTAGCAACCTTGAAAACTATAAATTAGACAAAATCTGTTATTTTCGGTTATTTTTGTATGTCATACCCTTCCCACACCTTCTCAACCCTACTTCCTATCGGGGCTGAACTTGGACTTAATGGGCATCAGGAGTGTCACTATTCATCTCAGTGACCTCGACAACTATGGAGACACTAATATCTGTCCTTTTCGGTTATTCTAACATCACACCCTTTCCACTCCCCTTCCTATTGGGGTTATGGAGGAGTGATGTGGTAGTTACATTTGACAACGTCTTCAAGAGTTGAGAGAGAGAGACCTTACCTTACAGACCTTACATCTTGTTCGGGTTGCCCCAGGTCCCTCAGTGTGAAGCACCTCTAATGTCTACCAGAGAGTTGCTAGTACATCTTCCGGTATATTTTGCATCTTCCAATCTTGGATGGTCTGGGATGCAGTTTAGATATTTGTCGAGCTTATTCTTAAACACATCTACGCTCACTCCTGATATATTCCTCAGATGAGCTGGCAACGCATTGAATAGACGCTGCATTATCGATGCTGGTGCGTAGTGGATTAATGTCCTGTGTGCTTTCCTTATTTTTCCTGGTATAGTTTTGGGCACTATTAATCTACCTCTGCTTGCTCTTTCTGATATTTTTAGTTCCATGATATTTTCTGCTATTCCTTCTATCTGTTTCCATGCCTGAATTATCATGTAGCGTTCTCTTCTCCTTTCTAGACTATATAATTTTAAGGATTGTAGTCTTTCCCAGTAGTCAAGGTCTTTAACTTCTTCTATTCTAGCTGTAAAGGACCTTTGTACACTCTCTATTTGTGCAATATCCTTTTGATAGTGTGGGTACCATATCATATTGCAATATTCAAGTGGACTACGAACATATGTTTTATAAAGCATAATCATGTGTTCAGCTTTTCTTGTTTTGAAGTGCCGTAACAACATTCCCATTTTTGCTTTACATTTTGCCAACAGAATTGCTATTTGATCATTGCATAACATGTTCCTATTCATCATCACACCAAGGTCTTTAACTGCTTCCTTATTTGTGATTGTCTCATTATTAGGTCCCCTATATGCATATAGCTTTCTTTCTCTGTCTCCATAATTTATTGATTCAAATTTATCAGAGTTAAATACCATCCTATTTACCTCTGCCCAATCATATACTTTGTTAAGGTCTCTTTGTAGAGCGTTCCTATCATCATCACAAGTAATTTCTCTACTTATTCTTGTGTCATCTGCGAAACTACTCACTACCGAATCCTTAACATTACTGTCTATGTCTTCAATCATAATAACAAACAGTATTGCAGCTAACACCGTACCTTGCGGCACACCGGATATTACCTTGACTTCATCCGATTTCTCGTCGTTTGCAATAACTATCTGTTTTCTGTTGTGTAAAAATTCTTTTAACCATCTTCCTACTTTATCCACGATATTGTGTTTTCTAATTTTCTTCGCTAATATATTATGGTCTACTTTGTCAAAAGCTTTTGCAAAGTCTAAATAAACCACATCTGTTTCATTTCTGCTTTTCATATTTTTGAATATGTTCTCACGGTGGACTAACAGTTGGGTTTGTGTACTTTTTCCGGGTACGAAACCATGTTGTCCTTTATTAAACAAATTATTTTTTATTAAATGTTTCATAATATTTTTCTTCATTACCCTTTCATACACTTTCATAATATGTGATGTTAGACTCACAGGCCTATAATTACTTGCCTCTAGTCTTGATCCACTTTTGAAAGTAGGGGTAATATATGCTAATTTGTGCTCATCATAAATCTTGCCTGTATCTACACTTTGTCTTAATAATATTGCAAGTGGCTTTGCGATAGAATGAACTACTTTCTTTAACAAAATAGCAGGCACTCCATCAGGCCCTGCAGCAGCTCCATTTTTAATTTCATTAATAGCCTGCACAATATCAGCTTCATTAATATCTATGTCAGCTAAATATTCACTATTTTCATCCCTTACTTCTATATCATTATCTTCATTATCTATTCTAGGGGTGAATTCTCTCTTATATCGTTCTGCCAATATGTTGCAAATTTCCTTTTTTTCATTCGTTAATCTCCCTTCAATTCTTAGAGGGCCTATTTCTATTCTTCTTTTATTCATCTTCTTCGCATATGAGTATAATAGTTTGGGAGTTTGCTTGATATTTAATAGGGTTTTTTCTTCCAAGTCCCGTTTTTCATTTTCTTTTGATTGTATAATCTTTTGTTCTGCATTTTCTATCTTACTTTTTAGTTCTATAACTTTCCATGCATTTTTTTCTTTTGCAAGACCTTTTTTCCACTTTCTGATTTTCTGGAACAAGATCCTTCTGTCTCTTGGTATACATGACTGATGTTTACTTTTCTTCATCGGTATATACTTATCCACTATTTTCTCTAATATTTTATATAATATCTCCGTATTTACCTTTATGTCATCACTTACGAAAATGTTATCCCAATCTTTGTTTAATTCTTCTCTTTTTACGGGCTGCTCTGTGAGCAAGAGCCCGTGCTGACACAAGGTCAGCTAAATCAAAAACAACAACAACAATTAATTCTTCATTTATTTCTGACCATTTTATATTTTTACTGTAGAAGTTGTATTTTCCATATCCTTCCCACTTTTTCATTTCTTGCTTATCTCTGTTTTCACTTGCTTTGGAATGGACTGTTAATTCTATGACATTATGGTCTGAAATACTCGCATTATAAACTATTATTTCTTTAACATAATTCATCTCGTTCACAAATACTAGGTCTAAAGTATTTTCCTTTCTTGTTGGCAGGTGATTTATTTGTTGAATGTTGTATTCTAGTAGCATATCTAATAGCTTTTCGAATTGCCTCTTATCTTCTGCACTACTATTACTCTCTTTTTTATATGTATAAGTACATCCACAATCTCCTATTCGTTCTTTCCAGTCTACGAAAGGAAAGTTGAAGTCTCCAGATAGGAGAATAGTCCAGTCCTTGTGATTTCTACATATATCATCCAATTTTTCTATTATTAAGTCAAACTCTTTAGTATTAGGAGGTCTATATATTACTATGTTCATTAATTTTTCAGATTCAAATTCTACCGCTATTAGTTCACATTCTGAGTTACTATATTTCTCATATATTTTTCCTTGTTTTTTGTCTTTCCCATCTATTGCGGTTCCCCCTTGAATCCTATTTTTTCCTATAAGTTTGGAACCCTTTTATTTGATCATCATTCCCAGTCTCTTGGGAATACCAGGTTTCACTTATATTCATTATATCTATTTTCTTTTCAATTTGGGTTAGTTCTTCTAAGTACTCTATTTTTCTTTTTGAGTTACTCGTAACTAAACCCTGCGCATTCATCACTATGATGGTTTGCATGTTTTCTCCTTCATTTAATATTGGTAATAATAAGGATTTTCCCATGTCTCTTTCCTGTTCTGGTATGTTGTTCTTTTTTTCATTTCCAGAAATTCTGACATTAAAAAATCCAACTTTTCCATAATATTTGTTCTTTCTTCATCATAATTATTCATTTTGTGTCTGAATCTGCAATTTTCTCCATATCTGCAATATCCTCTTGCATAATAAAAACAGTTATTATCTCTTGAGAGAGAGAGTACGAGCGTCGTTGGGTTGTTTGTAATTGTTGGGAGTAATTGAGAGCTTAAATACTTTCATGTGTTTGATGTGTTGTGGTTGTGCTCATGTTTGGTGTTGCTGTATGGTAGTGTATAAGTGCGTGTGTATTTTTCTGAGGAGTGTGAGTGAACGAGCTGTTGAGAGAGAGCAAGAGAAAGAGCATAAATGGTGGGTGGATAGTTAGCGATGGTTTGCTCTTGGGCGATCAGTTTGGGTTAGCTGCAGTTGCCAAGTCAGTCTTGGATCAGTGTCTGTACTGGACAGACATTTTACGCAGTGGTCTTGGATATTGTTGATGGTCAGTTGCGTTGTGTTTCTGGATTGGATTGTTTGATTTGCTGTTGGTGTCATATGCTTAGAGCTGTTGTGCCTGTGTTGTTGTGCTTGTGTGTTGTTGAGTCTGTTATGCTTGTGTGTTGGAAGGTTGTTGAGCTTGTGAGTTTCTGTTGAGTTGTATATGAGTTGTTGTAGTTGTGAGTTGTTGAGTATTGTTGTTGGTGAGCTGTTGTGATTTCTTGGTGTATTTTGTGAGTTGTTGTATGTAGACTTGTAAGGTTGTTGTTTTGATGATGTTGGTGTTCGTCTGCTCAGTGATTTGTTGTGTTGTTGAGTTGTTGTATGGTTGTAGTACTCGGTTGGTTGTTTTGTGTTGTGATTCTCAGTGGTTGCTGTGTCTCGACAACTGTATCCAGCAGATGGCACAGCGTCTCGCCCTGAAGTCAGTCACTGATGGTGAGTACAAGTGTGAAAAATCTGTATATATCTATTGGTGAACCAATTGCCCTGTTGAATAAAGTAACATAAGAGGGGAAAGTGTGCCTGAGGGTCTTTTTGAGAGTTGGTACGATTAACATAACTGCAGGGAGCTTTGCCTGCTTTGTTGTTAGCTTTGATTCCTCCAAGGGGCTGAACTTGGACTTTAAGGATATCAAGAGTGTCACTATTCATCTCAGTGACCTCAAAAATTATGAATTAGACATTAATATCTGTTGTTTTTGGTTATTTTTACATGTCACCCTCTATCCACCCATTCTCAAACCCCCTTCCTATCGGGGGCTAAACTTGGACTTTAAAAAGGCCATCAGGGGTGTCACTATTCCTCTTAGCAACCTTGACAACTATGGATTAGACACTAATATCTGTCCTTTTCGGTTATTTTCATGTCACCCCCTTCCCACCCGTTCTCACCCCCCCCCCCCCCTCCTATCAGGGCTGAACTTGGACTTAAAAGACATTGGGAGGATTACTATTCTTCTCAATAACCTTGAAAAATATGCATTAGACACTGATATCAGTTGTTTTGGTTATTTTTACATGTCACACCCTTCCCACCCCACTGCCTTCCTATCAGGATTACATCAGGCAGTCTCCGGGTTACTACGGGGGTTCCGTTCTTGAGACTCGCCGTAAGCCGAAAATCGTCGTCAGCCGGAACATCGTTAAAAATCCTAAGAAAACCTTACTTTTAATGCTTTGGGTGCATTCAAAACTATGTAAACTGCATTCTTATTGCATTTTTCACAAAAAACCTTCAAATATCGATTATTTTTCATTTTTGGTGTCATATTTCTTCTGCCAGATCAGTGTTGTAGGCATTGTAACCCTGGAACATGCATCTTAACCCTGGAAATAATTTTCTGATGAATATTATTGAAAAGCGCCTTAACCTCGGAACATCGTAAGCCGAACCCGTCGTAACCCAGGGACTGCCTGTAATCATCTCAGCGACCTCAAAAACTCTAGATTAGACACTAAAGTTAATATGTTTTTCAGTTATTTTTACATGTCACCCTCTTCTCAAACCCCTCCCTATCGGGACTGAACTTGGACTTGAAGGGCATCGGAAGTGTCACTATTCATCTCAGCAACCTTGAAAACTATGGATTAGACACAAATATCAGTTGTTTTCAGGTATTTTCTCATTTCACCCGCTTTGGTGCGAGTAATGTCTTGCCCCAACAGTACAGGGGACACCCCCGTATTCACGGGGGATATGTTCCACATGCCCCCACGAATAGCTAGAATCTGTGACTACTTAGAACTCCTATAACAATGCTTAAAACTGCCTGTTTTGCTTGTTCAAACTTAAGAAAAACATACTAGAAATACTTATACCTGGGATTTTTTAATATCTTTATCACAAAAAGTGCAATGAATCATGAAATTGATATGGAAATACAGTAATATGTGGATATTTCTCATAGAAAAATACAGCGAATATGTGAATTTCCCGTGAATAATGGGTATGTATGGTCCATTGAGAAAACCACCCATATATGAGTCCGCGAATGTCGAGAACACTAATACGGAGGTCGACTGCATTTTTTTCCAGAAGGTAAGTCATATGCATACCAAGTTTGGTTGAAATTGCTTAATGCATTTCAAAGTATATATGGCACAAACACACACATACATACGCATCCATTTTTATATACATATACTACATGTAGACTGATATGATTTTTCATAGATATTCTAAAGTTCACTCCTTTTGATTCTTTAAAGTTTGACTTATTTCAGTATATTGAGGTTTTCCTTCCCTTCAGTTGAGTCAGATTAGACTTACTACAGTGGAACCTCAGTTTTTGTACATAATCCATTCCAGAACGTCCCACGAAGTCCGAAAAGTACAAAATCTGAGACAGTAATTCCCATAAGAAATAATATAAATATCACAATTTTTGAAAGTACATTGTATTTTTCCTAACTATACAAACCTGAGGTCCTTTATATAAGGAATTACTATCAGCGCCAACTGGACCGGTCGTAAGATTTAATGACAAGGTAGTTCAGCAGTAACTGCTTGTCCGATGGTCGGGAGTCCCGCCCGACTGGAAGTAAACATTCCACTTTGCTTTAGGCCCAGGAACAGAGTGAGGGGTGGCATGAGGTGGGCCTATATGTAAAGGGCCTCAGGTTTGTATAGTTAGGAAAAATACAATTTACTTTCAAAAATTGTGATTTGTTCCGACATGCTATACAAACCACCAGTCCTTTACATAAGGAACTCACTTATTGGTGGGAGGAATCTGGGTCTTGTGAACAGTCTGGTGTTCGCCCAACCTGGGTTCCCTCCCTGGTCGTAAGAACAAAGTGGGGGGGGACCTAGCCTCTGTCCAACTGATCGGAGTGAGTACACTGCAGGATCAGCAGCCAGACCGCTGGACCAATTAATATGAGGGAGGCATGCGTATCTGTTATGAATAGCAAGCAAGAACTTATGTCATAAGTAAGAAGCCAAATATAAAGCATTGGGTTTGTCTCTTACTGTTGTCCGCTTTCCCCCCTTACTAGGGAAGGGACGGATAAGTGCTTCTATTCCTAATTAGAGATAGAATGGAGCTCAATTACGTAGCTTACCTGCATCGTCGTCCTGTCCGTCATGTGACGACTGCTACCCTCTGCCCGCAGGAAGAGGAAAGAAAAGAGAAGGAAGAGGGAAGAAAAGAGAAGGAAGAGGAGCCAGTCACACTCTTATTCATTCGCCATTCATGCGATATTACGAGGACGAGATGCAACCTTGTCCTGCTAAAGGAGCTGGGTAAGCTACGCAACTTGTTGAGCAGACACCACGGGTCCCAAGGAAAAAGTGTCCAAGGACCTGTGGGCAATATCCCGAAGGTAGAAGGAGGTGAAGGTGGTCTGGTTGGACCACACCCCTGCCTTCAGCACCTGTGCAACTGACAAGTTCTTGCGGAATGCAAGGGTTGGACCAATACCTTTAACTTTGTGGGCTCTCGAACAAAAGGTACTGATGTTGGCACTCCTCTCGGATTCGTACGCTTTCCTGATCACCTCACGAAGCCAGAAAGAAACAGTGTTCTTGGACACTTCTCCCTTGGTCACCCCGGTGCTAATGAAAAGGCGTCGACACTCAGGCCTGAGGTGTCGAGTTTTCTTCAGATAGTGCCGTAGCACTCTAACAGGACAAAGTAGCATCTCTTCCATATCATTACCAGTATAGTCCTCTAGGGAGGGGATCGTGAAGGACTCGAACCTGGCGTCAGGGACCGAAGGGTTCTGAGTCTTCGCTACGAAATCCGGGACGAAATCGAGCGTAACTGATCCCCATCCCCTCGAGTGTTTGACATTGAAGGAAAGACCATGAAGTTCTACTCTCTTCGCTGATGCCAGGGCCAGCAGAAAGACGGTCTTGAGGGTCAGATACCTGTCTGACGACTCCCGCAGAGGCTTGTAGGGTCTATGGGTCAAACTCCTTAAGACAAGAGTCATGTCCCACCCAGGGGGCCTGAGTTCCCTGGGTGGGCAAGACATCTCGAAGGTCCTCATTAGGAGAGTTATTTCCATTTAAGAGGAAATATCAACTCCTCACAGCTTAAGGACTAGGACCAGGGCAGCTCTGTATCCTTTGACTGCTGCGACAGAGAGGAGCTTCTCACGGCGAAAAAATATCAGGAAATCTGCTACCTGCTGAAGAGTGGCTCTGAGCGGAGAGAGACCCCGTCTACAACACCAACCACAGAAGATGGACCACTTTCCCCTGCAGAGGACTGCTTGAGGTATCCAGCCATCTCTGTTGCTGCTCGGAGAGAAAAGCCTCTCACTCGCAAGAGATGGTGGATAACCGCCAGCCATAAAGACACGGAATGTACTGCCTGTTGGTGCCGTTCTACATGTGGTCGACACAGCAGGTTGTGCCACGGGGGAATCTCTCGTGGTGCCTCCGAGTGAAGAGCCAGCAGGTCCGGATACCAAATGCATTGAGGCCATTTGGTTGCCACTAGAATCATCCGAAGATTGCTGGTGACCAGGACCCTGCTGATCACCTTGCGAATCAGGTAGAACGGGGGAAAGGCGTAAACTACGAGGTTGTCCCATGGGTGTTGGAACGCCTCCTCTGCAGCTGCCCATGGGTCCAGCACAACTGAGAAGAAAACCTGAAGTTTTCTGTTGTGCCAGGCGGTGAACAGATCCACTAATGGATGCCCCCATGGGTTGAACAGCCTTTCCGCCATGTCTAGGAGAAGAGACCACTCTGTCCCAATCACCTGATTCTGGTGGCTGAGCTTGTCTGCCACTACATTCCTCTTGCCTGGAATGTATCTGGCTGACAGCTCTACCAAGTGAGCCACGGCCCACTCGTGCACCTGCATCGTCAACTGCATCGTCAACTGACATATGCCATTACCGTGGTGTTGTCGCTCATCAACACCACCCAGTGTCCCATCAGTCGTTCCTGGAATTCTTGGAGCACGAGAAATGCTGCCTTGAGTTCCATGAAGTTCATGTGAAGGTGCTTTTCGTGATGGTTCCACACTCCTGCAACCAGCAACTCTTCCAGGTGTGCGCCCCAACCCTCAGTAGATGCATCTGACAACAGAAGCATCTCCGGAGGGGGAGTGCACAAGGGCACTCCTATTAAGAGGCTCCTGTCGCCTAGCCACCAGGCCAGATCCTCCCTTACTTCTCCGTGAGAGGAACTAGGAAGGATTGCGGATCCCGCGCCTGTGACCAGCACTCCTTTAGTCTCCATTGAAGAGACTGCAGGTGAAGACACCCGTGAGGGACTAACTTCTCTAGTGATGACAGGTGACCAATCATGACTTGCCACTGCTGAGCTGACAGTTCCTGTCGTGACAAGAACTGTCGGGCTGCTTCCCTGAACCTGCTGATCCGCGAGTCTGCGGGAGAATACTTGTGCTGCCACCGTATTGATCAGTATGCCCAGGTACTTTATTCTCTGCTTGGGTTCGAGATCTGACTTCTCGAAATTTATCACGATCCCCAGATTGCGGCAGAAGTCGAGGAGGCAATCTCTGTCCTTTAGCAACTGCGAGCAAGAGCTTGCCAGGACCAGCCAATCATTGAGATACCTCATCAGATGTATCCTGACCAAATGGGCCCAAGCCGACACCAGAGTGAACACTCACTTGAACACCTATGGGGCGGTTGAGAGACCGAAACAAAGTTCCCTGAATTGGTACACTGTCCTGTCGAGGATTAAGCAAAGGTACTTCCTGGAGGACTGATGGATGGGTATTTGAAAATAGGCATCCTTCAGGTCCACCGAAAGCAGGAAATCGTTCTCCTGGATGGAACTGAGCACTGAGTGTGCCGTTTCCATCGTGAACCAAGTCTGGCGAACAAAACAGTTCAAGGGAGCGAGATCTATCACCGGTCTCCAGCCCCCTATAGACTTCTCCACCAGGAAAAGTCAGCTGTAGAACCCCGGTGACTGATCTCGCACGATCGCCACAGTTCCTTTGCTCAGCATGGTCAGCACTTTATGTGTCAGTGCTACATCCCTGGCAGAACCGGGGACGTACGTTTGAAGGTGGACCGGGTGTGAGGTGAGGGGTGGCCTTAACTCGAAGGGAAGTAGATATCCCTCCCGAAGGACATCCACTACCCAAGTCTCGGTTCCATAGTGCTGCCAAGTTGCCCAATGGGTCACTAGGCACCCATCCACTTCCAGCAGCAGGTGAGGGGGAACACCGTCCCTATTGTTTCCCTCTCTTCCTCTTTCGCTTAGCCCCTTTCCCGCAAGAGAAGAAGGCTTGAGAGGAGGGCTGACACTCACCTCTCTAAGCGAAAGAGGAAGGCTGGGTCTTTCCTCACACTACCCTCGATGTTGCTGATGTCTTGGGAGTGGAGAAAGCGCTAGCTAAGCTCCGAGGCTTAGCCGCAGTTGAACAAGACTGCCCAGAAGTCTTCGCAACCGCCTGGTGTACTAAGTGATCGCTGTCATCAGCTCTGCGCTTTTCCACCGCAGCGTCCATCATCTCTCTGGAGAAGAGAGAGGAGGAACCCAGCAACGGTCCATTCCACAGACCCAACATTACCTCGTGACCGGCCGCCCTGGTTACGCTAGTCAGGACTGCGTCCCTTCTCCTCAAAACCAGGTTGGCCCACAGGTTGGCTGTCTGGTGGGCAAGGTAGGAGATGGCTCTACCTCCAGACTGGCCGAGTCTCCCCCAGGAACTATAGCTCCTGAGGAGGCTACAACTCTGGATACTGTGAGGGACCACAGATCCAGCCAGGAGACGACCTGGAAAGCTGCCATGGCAGTGGATTCCAGGGACGATGCCTCTTGCTGCGAGAACCAGTGGTTCTCTGACAGCAGGAGTTAAAGAGGCACTCTTGGAGTTAGGCAAGCTAACTCCGGATCAACCTGCTTGGTCGGCAACGAGTCTGTCGAAAGCCCGTAGAAACGCTGCTGACGAGGCAGAGGAGGGGGAACCAGCTTGTCCGACCTGCTGCCCCTGAGTGAGGCCTCTTGTCCGGAAACAAGGGCGTTCACTTGGTCCAGCACTCCGTCAGCCAAGGAAGACCGGGGTAGCCACACCGTTGTGCTGATGGATCAGCGCAATGACCTCTACAAAGGACCTCTGTATCTCGGGGGTGATTGCGTCCTGAGGCAATGGACTGTCAGATCCATCCAGGCCGATCACCTCCTGAGACACTCTTCCTTCAGGAGGAAAAACCTTGCCAGACCCCTCATGGTCTCCTCTAACCACTTGAGTGTATGATCTGTCCGGTCCCTAGACCGACCCAGGCTCATAGGCTCTCGTGGCCGGACCGTAAGGAACACACTCCTCATGGTCACTCCTGTTCGTCTTGCTCATCCTGGTGTACCCCGAGGAGGTTGAAGGGGCAGGTGAGGAAGACCTGACACTCCTACCCTGCCTACCAGCAGAACTGGTAGGCTGGGAGGACTACAGGAGATTGCCAACCCCTGAGGAAGGAGAGACGGGCCCTGTTCCTGGAAGAACGGGAGGACCAGCGGAAAACCCACCTGTCTCACCGGAGCAAGACAGACCCTTTGAAGGCTGTGCGAGACTTCTTAGGGCAAGGCCACCTTCTTCTATTCGGCTGGGGGCCTTGGAAGTCGAAGGGGAAGAGGTGGCAGAAGACGACGATGAAGAAGACGACAACGACACCGTCCTCTTCTTCTTGGACTTCCTCTTCACCAACTTCCTCAGGACAGCTGATAGGTCTCCCATCCAGGCTGGAGCTGGGGTGGCTGCGGTGGCAATGGGGCCCAGCTCCACCTGGCTGGGAGGACCTGAGGGAGTGGCAGCACTTCCATGGGCAGGAACAGGGGCAGCAGGCACAGCAATAGCAACAGGAGTACGATCAAGGGGCGAGCTCTTCAGGCACCTGAAGTCAGGGGGTGGAGCGAGGACAGCAAAACCCGGAGGAGGGGGTAAAAACTCCTTCAAGTACATAAGGCAATGGAGCCTGCACCGCAGCTGTGGGAGTGACCATTGTCACATGTTGGGTGTATACCAGGTGAGGGGGAGCTAAGTAACCTGGGGTCGATACTGTGGTGGTCGTTCTCGTCTCCACTCCGTGAGTAACTGGGGCTGCAGCAAGATGAAGGAGGAGCCCCTGAATACTAGGAGTGCCCAGAAGACTCAGTGAGTGCCACACCTGCTGAAGGTCCCAACCTGCGGAGGCAGACACACCTGAGGAAGCAACATTCGGGTTAATGGGGGAGTTCCTGTTCGCTCAGCGGGGGAAAGATCCCCCACGAGTGGACAGAAGACCCCGAGTACAACTCAAGGTCAGGATGTCTCCCTCCTTCCTCTGCGCTCAACAGATTGCGCAAAGAGGCGGAGAGAGACATGTCTCCCAAAGGGGAGAGAGCCATACGAGGGAGCTGACAAGGAGGGAGGAAAGAAGACAACGTATCTATCACCAGAGGTGTCGAGGGAGAGCTTTCTGACGACACCTTGGCGGCTTTTTCCTCTTCTCGTATCGCACCCACTGCTCCTCCGACCAAGAGACACAATAATCACAAGTCACAGCACGGTCACAATCACGCCCTTGGCACCTTGGGCAAAAGGGGTGGGGTTCCACACTTTCACTTAAGCGAAAAGCTCCACATTTCCAGCCCCCAACTCCAGGGTACAATCTCCAGTTGGATAGGGGGCGCGAGAGGTTATCGGAATTGTGGGACTGCATGTTCTCCAGCGATGCAATGCTACAACCAAAAGAAAAAAAACAAATAAATACTTACAGTTCACACTCAAGTATACGAAGAAATAGGTTGAAAGTCAAAATGTTGTAAACAATTTCACGACAGAGGCGGGCAGAGAGGCAAACACATGTCTTCACCCAACGGCGGTTGAAAGCAAAGTGGTATGTTTACATCCAGTCAGGCGGGACTCCCAACCATTGGACAAGCAGTTACTGCCGAACTACCTTGTCATTAAATCTTACAACTGGCCCAGCTGGCGCTGATAGTAATTCCTTATGTAAAGGACCAATGGTTTGTATAATGTGTCGGAAAAAACAATTAATGTGTTCCAAGCACCCAAAAATATTAACAGAAATACATTTTATAAGGAATAAAAACAGTTTTACACACAGAAAACAATGAGAAATAAATATAAATTACCAAGGAAATGAATAAATGAATATTTAACATCACTTTTACCTTTATGGAAGACTCTTGTTAGCATATGGAAGATGGAGAGAGGAGGAGGAGAGGATATTGTTTGGAAAGGGACTCCCCCTCTAGAAGGCCTTCAGGTATCAAGGACCTATCTGGGGTTACTTCTCTTCATTTTTTAATGGAACTATCTGAGGTTACTTTCCCTCTTCGTTTTTTACTAGCACTAGGACCAGCTGGAGAGTCACTGGACCCTGTTACACAACAAAACTGTCTGGAGACATTTGTTTCTGGCATTTCCTTAAAATTTGCCTATAGTTAAACACAGCATTGTCAATTAACCTGTTGGAAACACGTATTACAACATCTTTGTTGGGATGATAATTCTACACAAAATTTTTTACATCACTCTACTTTGCAAACATGTCTTTAATCACTGAAGTAGCCACTATGTAGGCCCATTCGCTTTCTGAATTTTTCAAACCAGCCTCTGCTGGGCTTAAATTCACTAACAGCAGCTCTTGTTGTAGGCATTTTCTCACTGAGATTGGCATGCAACATCCTCCAACACTTTGTTACGAATTCTTTCTTAAATTCTTTAGTGTTTTTCACCCCTTTTACATGATGGCTTATTTATCATTTCACTCGAAAAAACCCACAAAAAGCACAAAAACAACGAACACAAATGTAGAATGGGTCATGAGAGAACACGGGATGGTTTGTTTTGGCGCCTGGTACAGGGCCTAGGCATGTGGTGGGCCCTGGCAGGAGCATTTCTGAGTGTACTAAATCTGAGGATATGTACAAAACCCAAGAAAAAATTGTCGGAAAAAGTCTACAAAAACTGAATCACAAAAAAACCAGGGCATACGAAAACCGAGGTTCCACTTTATTTCCTTCAGGGTTTAACCCAGTTGCTTTAGTTTGATGTATGATATCTTATTTGTTCGATTAATGGAGTGATCTTAAGTATTACCTCTCCTGAGGTATTGATTGTTGTTGACAACTTGTGAAGTCTTGAAAAAATTGTCATTCATGATTGTATGATGTATTATTCATAAGTTGGGGATTTGGTCTTGTTAGTGGTGGTCATGTCATCACTCAAAAGTAGCAATTACCCACTCCTGAAGATATGTGTTTAGTAATATACTATTTGTTTGTTTGTTTGTATGGTGTTTTTACGTTGCATGGAACCAGTGGTTACATGACTTCTGAACCATGTCAAGAGTGAACTTCTATCACAAGAAATACACATCGCTCACACCTCAATGGAATGCCCGAGAATCAAACTCGCGGCCACAGAGATAGCAGGCCAAGACCAAACCAACCATGCCACTGAGGTGCTCTGTTCATATATGAATATATTTGTGTCCACAAGATACCATACTCTCTCAAGGTGGGTTATTTATGGATTACCTTTGCTACTTTTACCTAATTTCCAAAGTTAATTTCCAAAAGAAGGTTTCTTCCCCTGTAATTCCCTAGCCCTTTGTTAGCTGGAGAAGAGCAGGAATAGTGCATTGCTTAGAGAAGCCATCATGTGTTGGAGCAGACTATCCTTGTTAACATATAACATTAATACTGTACTTCTGAAGGCTTTACTTCACATTTCATGTCAATGAGGCAAACAATCTAGGCAAAAGCATGGCAGAGACACCATCAAAATTCCATTGTCATATTGGTTGAGGAATTTGATGCCTTGTTTGATAAGGTTTATGCACTATGGTCTGCCTCCGCGAAGTCTTTCTGCCAGTGAAATACGAAGGTAAATGACCAAACGACTTATTCAGACATATTGGGATTTTTGTGACTGTTGCACAGAAGCATCATTGCCATCAACAGAGAATTATTACTAAAGAACCAGTAATTGCCACTTTACATCTTACTAAAAAATCATACTGCTGATGAAATCTGATGGAGGTGAAAGGGAAGAAACACAGACTCCGTTACACTCCTTGCCCACCTCAAAACCCTTCTTTAATTACCACTTGAAAATGAACTACGAGTATACTAGAGGTCTATCTCTCACCATATTCCCCATTTGTTTTTTCAGTATGCATATACTTGTAATATTAAAGTTAATTTTTCATACATAAAATGTGATGTTCTTGCCATTGTTTAAAATTTACCTTTTTTTTCCCTCAAAGATAAATCTAATTTACAAGTTTTCTCTTATGAAAGATAAATCCTTTAAATTTATAATTAATCTTATGAGAGAGAAAAGTGTTTCCATCAAGTCTTCAAGAATTTATGGTTAGAATAAGTGCGCATAATGTGAGCTAAAACCCAGGCTGTTTCTTTTTTGTTCTTTGGAAACTTTTGTTTATTCCTTAGAAACTGTAAAACCCCTATTCTGCTAATGGGTTTTAAAAGTGGAAGGCAATAAAGTCCCTATATCCTTGACTGTAGTTAAAATTTCTATGACCTGAGTCTAATTTCCTTGGTTGTGCTATTTTCACGTGTTTATTACGCATTAAAAACTATCCCAATTCAATTCTTTGGTTGCTGGCCTGGGATGTGATCAGTTACACTTTGAAATGAAGTATGAGACAATGATTTGTAAAACATGAACATAAAATTTCAAATAATTTCTAGTATCATTCAGTGAAATCATGTATAAGTTTCTCAGCAAAGGTCATATGTCATAAAAATGAGTGTGTTAGACATACAAATAAATGAAATATTTAACTAGGATGAATTATTTAAAATGAAACATGCATAAAGTTCATGCAAAACAAATTAAGAAATTAAGCATGGGAAGAGTAAAAGCTTAGCTTACCATGAAGTCCGAGTGAATTAGATCTAACAGTAAGTTTCAAACAAAGTAGACAAACGCCTTGTGAAATGCTATAAGGTATAAGCAAGCAAGCACATGCCATAAGGTTGTCACATGATCCTGGAAGAATACAAAAAGTATGAGAAAAGTGGAAGAACATTTATACATGTGAAATGATAAAAAATATGAGGTGAACTCAAGAGTGAGCTAGAAAGCAATAATCATAGAATAAAGATTTATAGTGAATTAGGGTGAGAGATTGTGGCTACACTGTACTTCATTAGAAAAGGTATTTATCTTTACTCTAAACTAAAGTATGCCTGAGCTTCACTTAAATATATAACGGGTAAATAATGTCCTAACAAAGGACCTCATTAGGGACTGACAGCTGCAGTTTTGTAAAGCCCAATCAGGTACATATTCATTTGTGTAAAGATTTGAGGAATAACTTAATCCAGATACGTACATTGAAGCTGTGTGTACTGACACACTACTTCAAAATACTAAGATCCAGTCAATACAGTACAGTGAGTCCTCGGGTTACGCTGGTTTCGACTTGCGCTGTTTCGTGGTTACGAACACGCCCCCATAAAAATATAAAAAATAATATTTTGAGTCATTCCGTCTTACGCGGTTTAGCGACGTAAACAAACGCAAACTAGTTTCGGGTGTACGGCAGAAGAATAAGCTTTGTGTGGGAGAAGACGGCGTCGCTTCCCTACGCTCAATCCTCGCCCATAAGCCATTTTGGTTGTTTACGCTGTCTCTCTCTCTCTCGTGTTGTATTGTTTTTGTAACTTTTTGCCCTTGGTTATGTCTCCCAAGCATAAGGCAGACTCTTCTGATGGTAGTGCACCAAAGAAAAGAAAGGCCATCACCATGGAAGTTAAAGTGGACATTATAAAGCAATCTGAAAAGGGAGAAACACCAACAAACATTGGCCGGTCGCTTGGCCTTAGTCATTCGACTGTTGCTACTATTATCAAAGGTAAAGAGCACATCGTTGAACATGTGAAAGGTTCTGCTCCTATGAAAGCGACAGTGATAACCAAGCAGCGAAGTGGTCTAATCATTGAAACGGCGTATTCCAGTCAGCCTTATGGTGATTCAGGAGAGGGCGAAAAGATTGTTTGAAGCGTTGAAAAAAGAAAAGGGGGAAGGAAGTGAAAGTGAAGAGTTTGTGGCTAGTAGGGGTTGGTTTATGCGATTTAAGGCTCAGGCCAATCACCATAACCTTAAAGTGCAAGGGGAAGCTGCTAGTGGGGATGAGAAAGCAGCGAGTGAATTTCCTAAAGCGTTGGCTGAGATAATTAAGGAGTGGGGTTATTCTGCTCAGCAAGTGTTTAACGTGGATGAGACAGGTTTGTTTTGGGAGCGTATGCCTAACCGCACGTACATTGCCAAGGAGAAGTCAGCACCCGGTCATAAAGCCAGCAAGGAGAGGCTAACTTTACTTCTTGGGGGTAATGCTGCTGGCGACTTCAAACTGAAGCCCTTGCTGGTGTATCAGGCTGAAAATCCAAGGGCATTTGGAAGGGTCAACTACCAGTAATTTGGAAGTCAAATAAGAAGGCATGGGTGACACTTGCGGTGTTTGAGGACTGGTTCGTAAACCATTTTGTGCCATGTGTGGAGCGGTATTGCGCCTACAAGGGTATCCCCTTTAAGGTGTTACTAGTGCTGGACAATGCCCCTGGACACCCTGCCCAGCTGGGAGACTTTAACTCTAATGTCAAGGTGGTTTACCTTCCACCTAATACCACGGCCCTTTTACAGCCTATGGACCAAGGAGTGATTGCTTCGTTCAAGGCCTACTACCTACGAAGGACAATTGCTATGGCTTTACAGGCAACTGAAACCAAGGACTTGACTCTGAAGGACTTTTGGAAATCCTACAACATCCTTGATGCTGTAAAGAACATTGCTGATTCCTAGGAGGAGGTTAAGCAAACAAACATGAATGGTCTGGAAAAAAATTTGTCCTCAATTTGTGAATGATTTCCATGGGTTTGAGGACACAGTTCAGCATGTTATAAAGAACGTTGTTGCCCTGAGTAAGGAAATCAATTTGGAGATGGAGGTTGATGATGTTACAGAGCTGCTGGAATCTCATGGAGAGGAGTTTTCTGCTGAGGACCTGATACAACTGGAGAAGCAGATCATAGAGGAAGAAGAAGCAGCAACCACCCCAGAGCCTAAGGCTTTCAGAAAGCAGGGCTTGGCAAGAGGTTTTGCAGAGTTGCAGCAAGCTTTGGCAACTTTTGAAGCTCAGGATCCCAACTTGGAAAGGTTCACTAGGGTTTCCAGAGGCATCATGGATTTGATGCAATGTTACAAGGAGATCTTGGATGAGAAGAGGTTGCTCTCTGTTCAGACTAACCTGGAGCAGTATTTTAAGAAGGTAGAGAGGCCTGCAAGAGATCCTGTACCCTCTACCTCAGCTGCCTCTGCTAATCCAGACTCGCCTGCCCCACAATCTCCAGCACCTTATGAATGTTCTGCCTCACCTCCAGACTCACCTGCCCCAGCATCTCCAGTACCTTCTGTATGTTCTGCCAATTCACTTCAGACTCACCATGCCCTAGCATCTCCAGCACCTCATGTGTATGCCTTCCACATCCAGACTCCAACCTGCCCCAGCATCCTCCAGCCACCTTCTTATTGGTTCCTGCCTCACATTGTTCCTTCGCATCTCCATGCACCTTATGTATGTTCTGCCTCACCTTCAGACTCACCTGCCCTAGCATCTCCAGCACCTTCTGTATTTCTGCCCTTCACTAGACCTCACCCGCCCCAGCATCCTTCAGCACTCTGTATTTGTTCTGCTCACCCCAGACTCACCTGCCCCAGCATCCAGCAGAGCCTTCCTTGTATGTCTGCCTCACTTCAGACTCACCTGCCCCAGTCATCTCCAGCACCGTCTTGTTATGTAGCTTCACCTAAGACCTCACCCCGCATAGCATCCCAGCACTCCTGTATGGTTCTGCCATCACTTCAGACACCTGCCCCAGATCTCCAGCACCTTCTGTATGTTCTGCCTCACCTTCAGACTCACCTAGCCCCCAGCATCTCCAGACCTTCTGTATGTTCTGCCTCACGCTTCAGACTCACTGCCCTAGTCATCTCCAGACCTTCTGTATGTTCTGCCTCACCTTCAGACCACCTGGCCCCAGCATTCTCCAGCACCTTCTGTTATGTCTGCCTCACCTCAGACTCACCTGCCCCAGCATCTCCAGCACCTTCTGTATGTTCTGCTCACCTTCAGACTCACCGCCCCAGCAGCTCCCCCAGCACCTTCTGAATGTTCTGCTCATCCAGACCACTGCCCCCAGCATGCTCAGTTACTTCCTGTATGTTCTGCCTCACCTCTGCAGCCTCACCTGCCCTAGCATCTCCCAGCACCTTCTGTATAGTTCTGCCTCACCTCAGACTCACCTGCCCCAGCATCTCCAGGACCTTCTGTTATGTTCTGCCTCACCTGCCCGTGCATCTCCAGCACCTTCTGTTGTTTCTGCCTCACCTTTCAGACTCACCTGCCCTAGCATTTCTCCAGCAACCTGCCTGTAGTTCTGCCTCACCTTCACGACTCACCTTGCCCCAGCAAATCTCCAGCACCTTCTGTTATGTTCTGCCTTTCACCTCCAGACTCACCTGCCCAGCATCCTTTCCAGCAACCTTCTGTATGTTCTGCCGCAACCTTCAGACCCTCACCTGCCCAGGCATCTCCAGCACCTTTCTTGGGATGCCTTGCTTGCCTCACCTTCAGACTTTCACCTGCCCTAGCAATCCTTCCAGCACCTTCTGTATGTTCTGCCTCACCTTCAGATCCCTGCCCAGGCAATCTCGCCAGCCACCTTTCTGTATGTTCTGCCTTCACCTTCAGACTCACCTGCCCCAGCAATCTCAGCCACCTTCTGTATTTGTTCTGCCTCACCTTAGACTCACCGCCCCAGCAATCTCCAGCACCTTCTGTATGTTTCTTGGCCTTCACCCTTCAGACTCCCTGCCCCAGCATCTTCAACCAATTCTGTATGTTCTGCCTCACCTCAGACTCCCCACCCTGCCCCAGCATCTCCAGCAACCTTCTGTATGTTTCTGCCGTCACCTTCCAGAATCACCTGCCTAGCAGTCCTCCAGCACCTTTCCCTGTATGTTCTGGCCTCACCTTCAGATCACCTGCCCCAGCACCTTCTGTATTGTTCTGCCTTCACTCCAGACTCCACCTGCCCCAGCATCCTTCCAGCAACCGCCTTCCCCTGTATGTTCTGCCTCACCTTTCAGACTCCAACCTGCCCCGCAATCCTTCCAAGCACCTCCTGTATGTTCTGCCGTCACCCTTCAGACTCACTGCCCAGCATCCTTCCGCACCTTCCCCTGTATGTTCTGCCTCACCTCAGGACTCACCCTTGCCCTAGCATCTCCAGCACCCTTCCTGTCATGTTCTGGCCTTCACACGTTCAGACCTCATCCTTGCCCTAGCAGCTCCAGCACCTTCCTGTTTGTTCTGCCTCACCTTCCCAGGACTCACACTGCCCTTAGCATCTCGCCAGCACCTTCTGTATGTTCTGCCTCCACCTATTCAGACTCACCTTGGCCCAGCATCTCCAGCACCTTCTGTATGTTCTGCCTCACCTTCAGACTCACCTGCCCTAGCATCTCCAGCACCTTCTGTATGTTCTGCCTCACCTTCAGACTCACCTGCCCTAGCATCTCCAGCACCTTCTGTATGTTCTGCCTCACCTTCACCGGACTCACCTGCCCTTAGCATCTCCAGCACTTTCTGTATGTTCTGCCTTCACCCTTCCAGACTCACCTGCCCCAGCATCTCCAAGCACCTTCTGTAATGTTCTGCTCACTTCAGACTCACCTGCCCAGCATCTCCATCACCTTCTGTATGTTTCTGCCTCACCTTCAGACTCACCTGCCCCAGCATCTCCAGCACCTTCTGTATGTTTCTTGCCTCACCTTCAGGGACTCTACCTGCCCCAGCACTCCAGCACCTTCTGTATGTCTGCCTCACCTCCAGACTCACCTGCCCCAGCATCTCCAGCCACCTTTCTGTATGTTCTGCTCACTCTTCAGACTCACCTGCCCTAGCATCTCCAGCACCTTCTGTATGTTCTGCCTCACCTCCAGACTCACCTGCCCCAGCATCTCCAGCACCTTCTGGAGGTTCTGCCTCTCTTCACTAACCTCCCCCAGTATCTCCAGCACATGCAGCTTCCTCTACAGTGTGAAGCCAACCAAATAAATAAAGGTAAGGAATTCTTCTCTCTTTTTTATTAATATTTACATTAATTCATGTGGTATTTTTTTATGTTCCGACTCACTGAAAATCGTGTTACGACGCATCTTAAGAACGGATCAAAGTCGTAACTCGAGGACCCCCTGTATCTTGTAAAAAAATAAAGTCCTGTAATTATATAACTTACCAAATCAGGACAGCAAGTACATCACAAAATATTTTTTTTTAAAACCTTGCTGCTCTGAGCATGTTTTTTGAGTGATGTGTGTTCAAATCCCCATCCCCTAAAAATAATGATTCACTGAGAATCTGCCCACTGGGGGTACAACAAAAAATACATAATGCCTATATTCATATATTTATAGCCAAAGATACAAAAAATTTTCTTTAATAGAAGTAGGTATACAGAACATATAGGTCGCTGATTTTGTTATAGAAAAAGCTCAAGATTACATAGAAATCTAGTTATAAACATGAATGAGATGAAATCAAAAGAAAACTTGAGCAAACTGCATTAAAATAAAATTATTTTAGTGAAAAGGATCACGAAAGTATGCATATTTTTATACTAGTAAAAACTAATAAAATGATTTAATGAATAAAGCTTCATGTTGCACAGGTACCCGATGTACTTTCATTAATAAATAGGCCAATTAAATAAAATAAATTATAATAAATGAGTTATCTTAAAGACGATTAAATTTCTGCTTCAGAGAAGATAGCAAAGAAAGAAATGTTAAAACTTACTTATTCTTATTTTTAGCATTTAAAATTTAAAATCTAAACATGACAACATAAATTTAGTTCTGAAATCCCATGAGTATCACGTAATCACTAACCTATGAATGCCTCTCATTTTAACCACAAATGTTATCTTGATTATCAAAATACTTACTGGTCCAAAGCCAATTCACCTTAAGTATTAATAATGCCATAAAATGGACTAAGACGTTTCAGCTTCTATGAGTAAAACCCAATAGAATTATAATACCCATCTTTTAATATCACATGAAGGTGACCTTAAGATACTGCCCATATTTGATTTCCCTTCGTCAAAGTTTTGAGTTATCAGCACTAACTGAAGGGAAAGTCATGTCATAATTACTGTAGCTAATATCAAATATGTACCCTAAATTACAGCTGAGAAAATGGACATCATCTTAACTTAAAATAAATCACAGTTGAGCAAACCATTAATGCACCGCTTCAAAAGTACTTGAATTGAACAGATTTATGACAATAAGCCAAACTGGCACCAGCAAAGTCTCAACACAGCAGTCCTCTTGAGTGCATTGTTAATACTCTATAATGATTAACATTTCACTGATATGTCTCACTACTAGTGATATATTACACAAAGACATAAAACACTACCAGTTTTAAGTGCACCTTCAAGCCTCATCATAATGATTTTGATGATGATTTCTGATATATGATACTCAATGTATAAGATTATATTACAGAAATGAAGCACACATTAAACTTCTACTTTTTTGTTTTGGGCTTCATTCCAACTGATCCAAGAAGAGAAGATGCTGGGCCAGGCATGCCATTCTGTGCTGTGTATGTTTTCACTAAATCCTGCACAGCTCTCATATCAACCTTTACGGGCTCAAAATTTTCAACGTCGTCAAATTCATCATCTCCATCATCTTCATTTGAAGCAAAGGTATTCCCAAGGTTTGTAGCTGCTAACTCTCGCTCCATTTCTTTCATGTATTCCTTCATTTGTGTATCAACACCAGAAGAAGTTGCAGAAAATGCTGATGTTGATGATTTCTGTGAAGTATTTGAAGACTTGCGGCTTAAACCTCCATCACCCAAATCCTCTTCTCCATAGCTGCTCATTCCAGAAGATTCATCTTCAGAATTATTCCAGTAATCATCTTCTGGCACTCCAAATTCTGTAAAGTTGAATTACTTTATAAATGAAAGTTAACTGTCAACATGAGACAGAAGAATATCCACTAAAAACATACATCATTACCAAAACCAACAAAATATTTTCAGGCATTCATGGTAAAAGTATAGCTGCAAAAAAAAGAAAGAAAAAAATTTAAATGTGCAATTTAAAGCACATTTAAGTATATCATATGTACAGTACTATTTTCATAATCATGTAACAAGAACAAAACAAACATCATACGTTTTCTTGCTAATCACTATTTTATTGGCAAAAATTAAATAAACAAAATCACCAATTAAAAGATTTTATTAGTAACAGCCACTGTATATCTCTCAATTATTAGCAAGAAATGGCTATTCAACAACAAATATGGAATACAATACTTCTGTAGATTAAAGCTGAGTATTTAAAACGTAAAACTAGTTCTTGTGCACAAATCCATCAATCATATTGCACCCATTTTAACAATACTGAATGTTCCTAGACATGTATTTTGTATTTCAGACAGAAAAGAAAGTATCCATACATGTATCATGTGGATCCACCAGTACCGAGATGAGACTGGTTCAATTTTAAAACTCAGTTTGTTTCACCCCTTCAGGAAAAAGTTCCATCTCAGAAGTTAAACCATCCTTTGAGGTTTCTTTCTTGATCGATCACCTTTTTAAGCCAAAGTAAGCAGTAACATTTATCCCATGAGGCTAAAAAACTTGCCAGAGAGTATCTCTATTCCATTGAATTGCAAAAACAGACGACCTCTTCTGAATGGTGTATTATAAGGTAGAAAATGGCAACGAAGGGAGAAGTGGAGCTGACTAAATTTGAGCCCCATCTAGATTCCATTTGAACTGGTATATGTTGCCAGTCTATAGGTGTGAAGGGGCTGGACAATGATTACTACGGTGCAGAACATTCTTAGCCTCAAAGATCTCACTTGATAATCTAAAGTACAGTATGTAGATGGAGCATCCAGAGGTTGCCAAGGCGCCTAATGAAGTGTGGCTGCTTGAGAAATATCTCCAGGACAAAAGGGAGCAATTAATGCCATCCTCAAATGTCTAGTCTTGAAATTAGCTTATGAGGCTGAACAGCAGAAGCATAAAATGTACAGCTGCCCCAGGAGGGGAACATTGTCTCTACTTCCAGGCCATTACGTTCAACTCTGATCAGCAGTACTGAAAATTTGTAACTCAGGCAGTGTGGTAAATAGATCTGACAATGACATGTCCCACAGTCACCTAAGCACCTTGCAAACTTCCAGATCTAACAATCATTGTGATAGCAGAACTTGAGACTGCCCAAAACTACACTGTGCTTCCCTGCATCAACTCTTGGCAGTCCCCATCTCATTAAACTATGCTCACTAAAAAAAGTCAACTAGCAGCCAACTGTTGTTGATTTGTATATCCCATTATACTGAAATTTTTCCTTCTAGTAATGGCATGAACGCTAAGATGCATAGAAGGACAGCCTTCAATCCAAGAAAGTTGATAGTCTATCACTCACAGGGTACCTGCTACACGCTGATCATGTTTTACCAAACTAGGATAGGAAAAATGTGAACATGAATACTTCTAGAGAGTGATGAGCTCAATGGCACCCCTACCAGGAAGTAACTGGGGTCATTCCACCAATGTCGTAAAATATAAATAGTATGTACTTCTGGAGTGAGGATCCAAGGGCACCCTTACCAGGAGGTAACCAGGGTCATTCCACCAATATGGTTGTAACTATGAATGATTGTAACTTGTGGCTACAATCACTGAACCATGAGTCAAGGGTGACTTGTAAGTAGAATGAGCATGTTCTAAACAATGGTCATCCCTCCTTTAGGCCATCCAATGACTGACTGGGGCTTAACAAATCCCCACCACCCAAAGCCCCACAAGATCACTTGCATGCAGATTGTCATAATATCCAGTAGTATCTGTACAAGGCAACATGCTTTGCATGAACCATCTGTGAAGTGAAGAAGCAGAAAATGATGGTTATTAACTATGAATGAGTACAATGCTAGGAAGATTCTGAAAGTGCGTTGTTCAGTGATACAGACACGAATGGTGAGGAGGGTAATTAGTTCCAATTGGTAGACAAAACATCCCTGAATGCTGTATTTGACTGTGGGAAAAGAAAGAATGTCTTGTGACATTAGGGACCTCATAAATGTGTGCAAACTCTGAACTGCACTAGCATATCTGAATGCATTTCTCAGGAATGTGTAGAGTTCAACATAATATTAAAGACTGGAAATTCCTGCTTACTGTGCCTTGAGAACTGGCACTTACACTTCTTTCCCTATTTTATTAAACTGGGTTCTGTAAACCTTAGCCTTTGGTTGGTAAGGTTATGTGGCTTTTATATTAATGTTTTACTTTACTTATATCCAAGTGGGTACAGTGGTTTATAAAAAAAAAGTGTTCTAGTTTAATGTACTATCATATTCCATTGTAGCTGATATTCTTTCTGTTATTTAACTGGTTTTTCTTGTCAGATAAAGAATCTTAGACCATACTGTACATTCAATCATCTAAGTCCATATGTCTTAAAACCTGCTTTTGTCATCAATGAATAAATGAAAATTTAGCTATGCTGAAATTTTTGCAGCCATCTGGAATATGACTTGTACAGACTAGACAAATACAATCATTAGAAAAGTTCTATGTCATAAATAATTCAATATGTTACATACTTATTAGTCCATGTCATTATTCAAAGTAAAAATTTTCCAAGAGTCATAAACATAAAGCGCAGATGATGGTGTTTATAGCTGAGAAAATTGAACAAAATGTAATGGCGTAACCTAAAACAGGTCCTATCACATACTGCTAATACTGCTATATACTATACGTATGTATTAATTTCTTGTTTTCGACATTAAATTATTATTATTATTATTATTACTGTTATCATTACAATAATAATGTTTTTATACATTAGGTACAGTGTACAAAAATCTTATAAATTTTCAAATACGTAACTACTTAGTTTCATTTTCAAATAAATGTGTATAATTTATGACATTAAATGATAAAATACTCTGAAACACATGTAGTATCTTATGTATTTACACTGTACATCTGTTTTTCTGGCAGCAGTTGTGTATTTTACATAATGTTTATCATTAATAATTTATCATTTTAATCCTACTGATGATATTTCGGGTAACACTATGTTGAGGTGTGGTATACTAAAATTTATGCAAACGCTCCAAAGAACTAGAGATCTTTATTATATACTAGTCAAAAACATCCTACGCAACAATTTCTTGTTCTTCTATTGACGACATTACTTCCTAATACTAATAATATGCATGATTGCCCATACTTCTACAGTATTTAATGTATCTTTGTGAGACTAAGGGATCTGTTACTTATAATTAAAGTGATACTTAGTATGATAACTAGATTAGTAGTGATCACTGCTACTTTTTGTAATTGTTACTGATACAACTGTAGTTACTAATAACTTTGATCTAAGGTGTCCCAAGTTTAGTGCTCTAGCATCCTGTCCCTGAAAACGTTGCTTGCTAGTATTCTAACATATCTAACCTATGAAGTTGTCAGATATTACATTCTTATGGATTAGTAATTACTCCCAGATTTCAAATTTGAGGGTGCTGACACTCCTAAACCTAAGAAAATTTAAAGGGTAATCTTTATTTTTGGGAGCAAATTTTAGCAATTATCAAATCAAACTTTATAAGAGAAGTAAAACATAAACATAAGACAATATGTGTAGTGTGGAGATGACTAACAATGGTACAGTAAGAAATTATTTGAACTGTTAAAAAGTGCAATTACACTGCAATTACATATTAGCAATTTAGCATATAAGCTGGAAGTTTACAGCAAAATGAATTCATCTGCATGACCATCATACATGCCTGGTAATGTTTTCCCTTTATTTGGACAATCACCTGATGCATTTTCAGTAAAAATGATATTGATGATGATGATATAGACAATAATAATAATATAAATAATTTTATTATGAGCCAGAAGCACTGGCTCATTCTAACCTAGTGTAATAAAAAAACTAATTAAAGCACTGCTATAAGCAGTATGAAAATTGCAAAGAACTGGTATTTGAACTCACCTAAAACATTTGCCAAAGCATCTGTAAAGGAATCAGCATTGAACTCAACTTTATTTGAAAAGGAGGACATCTCAGAACTGTTCGATGATTCAGACATATTGGACTGATTGGAAATTTTGCGGACTTGAGGGTGAACTGAAAGGTTAGAAACCTTTCTGCCTTTACTTGAAGAGCTTTTTCGAGTTGACAGCGTTGACAGTTTCCTAATACGATCTTGCAAATCCTGTGGGACTTCAGCACCTTCTAAATCAGACATATGTCCTAAAAAGGCTGAGAGTGTATTCATAACTTCTTCCTCACTGGCTCCCTTTGGTATTTCATTACCATTGGTTCCAAATTTGGATTCCAACCATTCATCCAATGCATCTGGTGTAATATTCAGCCAGCTATCATCTGCAAAATAAATGCACATTAATGTCCTGTGTAACTAACTGAATTCATTGTCAAGGTTTTTGTTACTGAAAATTTGACATACTATACACTGGTACTATAATAATAACTGAACTGGCCAAAATTTTTATTTATGGTGTACTACCTACATACTATATAGGCAAGAAATTACAGAGGTTCTATGAAAACTATCAAATAAAACACACCAACACAAAAAAAAAAGATGCTTCATATAATGAAACCCTTTTCCTTAAATAAAAGCAAACATGTCTTTAGGCTCTGGCCATCCAATATAACATCTAGGGCATAGACAGTACACTGTGATATATGTATTAATTTCCCCCTACGTTGCAAAACCATCTAAGTAACCTAACCTGCAGGTTGAAATAGTTGAACAGTATCAGATATTTTCCTAGATCAATAAATGTCAATCTTAACAGTAGCCATCACATAAAATCTGTTATCATTACAAAGGAAGAAATTACAGTATACTAAGTGTGAATGAGAGCAGATTTCATGTTTATGCATGAACTTTAAACTGATATTTCAACTATCATTTTTAATTAATAATTTATCAATAAATCTAAAATCATATGGCAAAAAAAAGTGGGCTACCATAAAAATTCAGTTTTATACTGTGAGCCACGAAAGTTTTGCACCATTTAACTGAATATTTCTACAAATAAGTCACAGGAAAAATAAGAAAGATAACATTAGAGTAGGATTTATGCACATTCAAATATCATAACCCAAAATAATATAGCTATAGTATATCTAAAAAAGATGGTATTTCATTAACAACACCCTGTGATCACGAAATTAAAATAAAATGTCTAGATGATTAAAAAAATTAGAGTGGTTTGATAACACCTGTGTCCTCATGCATAAATTAGCTCCTAGAAACTGATGTTACAATCAGATATGTGAAATTGGAGCAGGACCTTGAGACACACTCGAAACCCGACCGTGTCTGTCAGTTGAACTTGTGTATTATCGTTAGTGAATCTCTTTGTACTTTCCTTAGTGTTCTTCATTTGAATGATAAACTATCTTGTACACAGGACTCAATACTCAACCTAACCTCTTCAGGATCATACATATGAATGGTTACTTCTCTGGTTGGCTTGAACCTGGAGGTTCTCAAAGGACTGAAATCTCCTAATTCCTACTGCAAGCATAATGATCTATGGGTGTTATGCTGATAATTGAAAGTAGTACTAAACATTATGTTTATGGAATTCTCAAACCCTACAGAATATTTACCCAACTGAAATGTTTGATTTGGGATGGGAATGACAGGTACAGTAGTGTGAAATACAATAACGTCAGCACCATTGCCATCACATCTTCAAATAGCATGTCCTTTCTGCAGTTGCATTCTCTTAGGTTCTAGACATCTGTGTATCTCAGCTGTGATCGCAGGTGAGAAATGACATTGCTACTCTTCCCTAGGTGTTGAAACATTGTGAACTTATTGAATGGCCTGGTGACCCTTCAAGCCTATGTATTCCCTCCACCAAGTAGCCAGAAATTAGGAGTCTGGCCAATCAATGGTAGAATGATGATGCCCTAACTTCTTGGCTCTGATTATCTGCTTTACAGTGTCTAAGGGTTCCCCAGAAATGGAAAGAGAAAGCTCCCATATTCTTTCACTGTTAAAAAAGTTCCTCTGATCATTAGACCATTTTCATCCGGAACTCCATTTACCCTTTAATTTTCTAATCCTGTATGCTGACCTTTGACTGAACCAGATGAAAAAGGGGTGAGCTTACAATGACTTAACTGGAAGGAAAAGGGATAAGCTTAAGCACCTCAGTTGGCCCTTGATTACATTTTTAAGTGAATCCCCTCCTTATTCATACAAGTACTCCGAGTTGCTGACAATGACAGGATTTACACACAAGGTTTGGCATAAATTTTCAGAATCTAGGTCTTGGTAAGAACTTTAAGACAATAGAACAGATGATCCATGCTAGACTTATGCAAAACCTGTTATTATTTCTTATTGTCTAAATAAAATATACAATTATTTCTTATTGTCTAAATAAAATATACAATCTTAAAACACACCTTCCCTCTTAATGTTGTGGGTGAATGAAACTCTCTATCTCTACTTAAATAAAAGTGGATAATAAAGAGAATATCCCAGCCTTTCTCCTTTTATGCACTCATCTATATCTCTCCTCTTCCTATGTCACCTCAGGCCTCCTTGTGTGCTTATTTTTCCTCCTGCTGACCTGCCACTCATAAGTGGGCTCTCTTAGGTTATACCAACGCTAACTCAAAGAACAAGACAATCTTTGCTAGACTCCTAATGATGATTGCTTATCCTCTACAGTAGATACTACATGATTTTCTGGTCCTCTTTCAGTTGGAATAGGATCCATTCTTCCTGGAAAAGGCCCTCATTCTGTGGCAGTTATCCTTTTATCACAACTTGTTATAGTGGATATTTACTTTTTAATACATACATACATCCATTTATTTCTTTATTTACTCAGGTTTCCACTTTAATTGCTGCTGTATTCCAGTCCACTATATCAGTTATTTACTCAATCACAACTGGAAGAAACCATTAATGTTTAATGTTCACCATATACGTAACGTTTTCACCATATGTATAGGTAACATGTTACTGATTTCAAGTTTCAGCAGTTGTAATCTACTGTACAATGCAAACTACATAAAAATTGACCAAACATAAGTGCCCTTATGACTTACCTTTAAGTGAGACATATGAACTTAAAAAGAGTCAGCTGAGTGCACGTTATTCCCATTCAGCCACTAATGAAATTATAATGTATACTAACCATCAGCAGGAACTAGTCGTGTGGCCCTTTCCTTGTAGAATTCATAATCAATGTTCACTTTACTAAGCAGCTTAATGATGACAGCACCAGCTGACAAAGCATCATGAGATCCATCACCAGACATCATGTTAGTGATGAAAAACTGTTGTGCTCGGTCTTCCAATTCTTTATATAACTGGGATCCTTCTAGCTCACCCTGAAAACATGTTTTAGCTTTAACGACACTGCACACTGCCAAATTCATGCCAATAGCTATATGCAATATAAATAACTACACACAGGAAAATAAATAGTCAACCATACCCGAAAGTATCCCTTTTCTGCAAGTGACTGTTGATAACGAATCCATTTGGGGTTGTTTGCCAGATCTAGTTTTGATGTTGGAGCATCTTCTGGAGAGCATGGCCCTGATGTAGGTGTGGACACAGGGGTAACACCCCCAGCTGTGCATACTAGTAGTTCAAAACCACAAGCCTATAAATCAGAATGACATTTAAAGAGATCACAGACAAAGTTTGTTTTTTGCACTCATCACGAGGGTCCCAGAATTCCTGATGTTATCTGCCTTCTCTAAGCTTTAGCCTGGTCCTTATGATACCTAGAAATAACTCCGCGTCAGGTATTTCTTTGGAAATTACAGTTTCTTATAGTATTTGGGCTGCTTATTAAGAATTTGCCGTTATTTTTGGGGTTCGACTATAATTAACCCCCAAGGCTTGTACTAAACACGGCAAAATATGTTTGAGTCTTGACTCTAATCCCTAGTGGCTGTCATGTTCGCGGGAACATTCGTTGCAATTCGTGCGGAGTTATTGCCTAGAATTACCGCACTTTTTATTTGATAAAATTAAAAAAAAAATTCATTTACAAAAGACTGTTAAAATTCTGGAGTATCAATTCCTGCTTTTTGCTGCCAGGTCATCTCGGGTGCCCCATTTAGCTCCTTTGCATACATGTTCCCAAACCTTGCCTATTCCATATCATGTTTTCCAAGACATCCAGTCTTGCATTTGAAATTCTCAAAAGCCAACTTTTAGCAATTTATTCTTTATTATGAGTATCATTTTAAGGTAATTTTTATTATCATATAAACAGCCTTTTTATTCTGCCTTAATTTCTTCACGCGAATTCGATACATTCGACCTGCAAGTCAGAGCAGGCCCGTACCGATGGGGGGTGGGGGTGGGGGGTCGAACGAAAACCACCCCCAAATTTCTGGAAGTCCATATTTTCTGTGACTATCCTTTTCATTGAACTGTACTTACAAAGTAATTATTAATGATTGTTTTTGTTGTTAAGTCAAAGTATATAACATAACAACAAATAAAGTAATATGCATGTAATTGTTAACATAATAAATGAATCAATCAATAAAACTGAAGAAATATTCTTGAATTTCAGTGCAAACTTTCAATATTAGAAGTAAAATTCTGTTAATGAAAGTCAGTTCTTTGAATAACATCTAATAGACCCCATACCCAATATTTCATCTTAATATAACTAAAATAACATTTTCAAGTATTTCATCTTGTATATACCTATGCATATATGCAATGACATCTACAGAAGAAAAGGTCCAGTTTTGGTAAAAACGAGCCCCCCACCATAATAAAACTCTAGGTACGGGCCTGCAGAGTGTAAATTTCCGTCATATTCATTAAGGCCATCTCAACTTCTTGGCTGACCGATATCATTCTCAAACTCTGGGCACCTAGTGAATGCAGACATTCAAACCAGTTAACTACTTGTTTGAAACAGTTAGGGTACTTACGTACTTCATATGCAAAATGGCCATTTATCTGGTATCCAAACCCCGAAGAGCTGCCAAAGTCACGCAGGTATAAACAATTAAAATTTGATCTTTGTATAGACATAATTCATCCAGTAATAAAAGAGTAAGTGACTGACCAGTTTCATGCCAAGATCGTGGGCCTTGAAGGAAGGATGAGTAGGTATCGGGAGGTCCCATCCGGTCCTAATGTCGGGAGTGTACCTGTTCGCAACCATCTGGGCATAAAGAGCCTTACTAAATCGTACTGCTGTCATCACTCTTGTCTCAGGGGGGAAATGGCGCATCACGCGTAAGGCCTGCAAATAAAAAATACTAATAAATCTAAGGCCTGCAAATAAAATACTGATAAATCTTAAAAGACACTGAAGATAACATGTACAAACATAAAAAGGGGAAAAACTATACAAAAATGTGTATCGCTGATGACAACTGAGAAAGGACAAAATATGAGATGGCAAAGTCCAAACTGGAAATTCTACAGTTATACTACCCTTCAAAATGATTTCGATATAACTTTCCAAATAAAATAAGCAAGCACACCGTCTGTTGTTAATACTTTTGACACATGTCTCCCTAAGCAAATATCAAGGCACAGTCTTGTTTGCTCAAGACAAAATTTTGCTTTCTTTTCACAAACTTTGAGAAGCAAAGTACTGAACGAACAGGGCACCAACACAGCAGCCTATTCTCTGGAGTCAAAGATAAACGAGCACATATTTAAGCGAAAGGAAACATGGCCACAAGGTGAGACGATTGTTTCCCTCCATGAAGGTTAAGGAAACCACACAACAATTATTTATATAAATAAATAGCAAAGGTCTGTCCTTGAGTCTGCTGTGGTTGCATCTGTCTGTCACTCAGCGTGACAACTGGCTTTATTCTATGCAACATGAATTCAAGTTCTTGCTTAAGAAGAAAAATCTCGGGCAAGGGATTATATGGCCAATAAGCCATAAACAGATACAGCTATTCAAACTCACTGTTGTTTTGATTATCCCATTCATTTGTATCCTAAACTTTGGCGCATTACAGTTCTACACCTAAGAGGTAATTTGGTATTTCCCATACACGAGTACCAGTAACCTCTCAAGCTTACAAGGAGAAACCAAGAACACAGACAACACCTCGAGGGCCTCCGAGTGGTTACTGTGATGTTTTAAGTTGGCAAAATCTAACTTTCCCGCCAGTCTCAAAACCCAAGTCCAGAAAGTTCGTTCTATGGACCATCGTATACACACTAAAAACTCAACGGGGTTGTGTTTTATGTATACCTGAAAAACTACGCCTCTAATGAAATAAAAACTTTACATTAATATGTAATACCTATTCCAGAATGATGGGATGAACGCAATAGTTAAGGCATCCCTCAAAAAAGAACTCTCAATTACCTTCCCTTGGAGAGTACAATACTTAGAAAAGAAAAATGCTGGTCTACAATCTACGATTCACTATATAAGACATGAAAGGTTATCTATTTTGTGTATTTTTAAGAGAAAGAACCAGGAACAACAGGGAAGTCTGAATACTCAAAACGAAATGGATTTCGCAAATGTCGTGCAGTCATTGCAACGGCATTACTGTAACATCACAAAATCTGTAGCCACTAGTATTTTCTGAAAGATGTTCGGCTACAATATCAACCACCACGATCTTGATCTCATCCCAATGGAAAAGAAGACACCAAAACAGTAGAAAACTGGAAATTCCTTTCAATGAGAAATCTGGAGGTTTAGGCTTAACATTTCCAATGGCGGAAAAGTACAGTTAGATGTGTGTACAAGTCAAATTCAAAGCTTATTTGTTTCATACTGACTGAGCTACGGCGGTATATAATGGTGACATTAAGAGGTCAACTGAAAATCGCAAATTAATTTCTACTGTTTCCGAACTGTCAGATGGATAGCGTATGAGTATGTCAATATCAGATCATCAATGAAGATCATATGACACCTATAAAGTGACATGACCCTGATCAAATTCCACAGTCAAACATGGCACGATCTTCAAAACTCCGAAATATGAATACAACAGCGATATCTCGTAAATCCCCTTTACTCGTCCTGCTTCAATTAATACTACTCATCGTCGTATTGTCAAGAAGTTCACAATATCGTGAAAAACTGTTACTTAATAAAAACCCACAATTATATAAATAAACTGTCTCTTCTGCATATAAGTACAATTCATCCATATATTTGTGGATTTTTATTAAAGAATAATCGTAATATTAATAAATAATGCGTATCGATAAGAAAAGGAGCTTATTAAAAACGATGACGTTAACGCGTGCGGTAATGCTGACAGAAGTCAATAATAATAATAATAATAATAATAATAATAATAGATACAGTCTTTACAGTCTGAAGGCAACAGAAATTACCCGTAAAAGCGCATAATCTAAATCCAACATAACCCGAAACAAATATATTGGAGACCATCTGGTATTCGTCAAGAAAAAAAGTGACCTTAAACGGACTTCACAAACATCAAACTCAGGCACATCTGATGCAGCACCTAAATATAAAGGTAACACCTCGTCACTGAGCTTTGTTTGCCTACAGAAAACATAAAACGTTTCCTTTACAAGAAATATATATATATATATATATATATATAGATAGATATATATATATATATCAAATTTAGAGAGAGAGCGAGAGAGAGGAGATGGGAGTAGATCTGGAGAGAGAGAGAGAGAGAGAGTGATGAGAGAGTAGGCGAGAGAGAGAGAGAGAGAGAGATAGAGAGAGAGAAGAGGAGAGAGAGAGAGAGAGAGAGAGAGTCCGGTTAAATGCTAATAATGAAGGATGATAAGCTGGTGAAATAATTCATAATTCGAAAGGGTTTGGAGGAAGTAGGATCGTGAGGCTTGGAAATGGATGGATAGACGGCGTGGAAAAGGCACCAGGAAAAAAATGAAGCTTCAACATTCAGGATGCAGGAGAGAGAGCGCCCCAGATCGAGGTGAATGGCGCTGTGTGCATTGTGGGGTTTGACGCACTGCTGGGGATCGTTTTCTGTATAGGTCCGCAGCGGATGATTTCGTGGAAGTTTATATATGTGTGTGTGTGTGTGTGTGCGCGTGTGCGTGTGTATATATACATAGTGCGCACTTTATACCTGATTTTGTAAAAATGGTTGGCTTGCTAAATGTAAAAGCCACTTCAGTACAATAATTTTTGGAAATCTATTTTAAATCCTACAATTATATTTCTTAACTAAAGGTTTACTGCTGTATTGTATATGAAAATAAGTATGAGAATTTGCAAACAAAAGCGATGTGCAACAAATACTGTTCACGAATGGCAAAGCATCACAACACTGACTGGCTATTTGGAAGTTACATGACGTAGCAGTAACAATAGTCCTTGCTAAAGATATAATCCCACTCGCCATAAAGTCTGATTTACAATGAAATCATCTGCAGTATCCTTTCTGGAAGAATCACTGACTCCAGGCATAAGAATTGCTGCGGAAAACACTATTCATTAATACTGTCTTTTTCGAAAATAACAGCATAATAAATACTGTAACTTTGTACAATAAATAGAAGAAAATATAAAACAAGTCATTTTCTGTACAAAAAAGGTCCGGTATCTAATGAGACAATGGGATTTCTCCTCAAAAATGAGCGTCTAATCTCTCACGTTAACTGATGTCGTCACACTCTAACGTAAGAAATATTAAGTGTGAGTTAGGAAATCAAACGTATAAAGGATGAAATCAAAGTGCAGTACTGCGCTCATTAAGCTGCTAATATACTTTTTCTCTCGCTCTTCAAAGAAGTGTCCTACATCATTGTGAACGATGTGATAACGCCCCGACAGAATGACGAGAGCCATATCACAAACTGCTAATGACGGGGGTTGAATGTCAACTTAATCTAGTTCTTGATTTATAAAGTGGGCCATGAAGAGTAACGTCTGAATAACATGCAATGTTCAACACCGCTCACTTTTCTCACATTCCACTTGAATTTTCTTTTGAATATGTTCTATTCGCTCTGTTTGTAATGAGTACCTTCGGTGTCTGTCCCAAATGTTGCTTTGGAAGAAGCTGGCGGCAAAGTTAAAAAAATAAAAAGAGATAAGAAAGAAAGAATGCATTCTCATACCTGATATACCTCCTAGCCAAAGGAGTTAAGAGATTTTTTATATTCGCATATTCTTGCTCTGCCATTATACTTTTACCGTCTATATGTCTGGTTATAGCGTACATAATTACATGCAATATATATATATATATATATATGATTATATATATATATATATATATATATATATATATATAGAGAGGATAGGAGAGTGAGGGGAGAGAGAGAGAGAGAGAGAGAGAAAGAGAGAGACGAGAAAAAAGAAGAAGCGAGAGAGAGAGAGAGAGAGAGAGAGAGAGCGTACTTCACGAGTTCTATGTAATGCGATGCCCACAATGACCTTTTAACTATTCTCTTTCATCATAATACTTTTCGATGAGCTTTCCACTGCAACCCTTGAAATACGAAAAGAGACGAAAGTAGAAATTCTCCTTCACAGGTGGGATTCGAAATCATAAAGAGCCAAGTAAGGAACGATGATTTTCTGTTAAACATTTTTTTAAAAAGTATTACTAAAGGAAGAGAGTCCTCCGCAACAGGACATTTTGTTTTTTACTTACTACAAGAAAATAGAGCTCTGCAACTTCCTAGTGCATACAGCTAATCTTCTCCTCATTATGATGCAAACGTAAAAAGGATCTGATCAAAGATGTCCCAAACTGAAGGGTTTGAATAAGATGAAAGGCTGAAGCCATCTAGAGAGAGAGAGAGAGAGAGAGAGAGAGAGAGAGAGAGAGAGAGAGAGAGAGAGAGAGGGGGGGGGGGGGGGGGGGGGGGGGAGCCACCTGTACTCATCTTTGACTTCAGCAGCTGTGGCAGCGCCTTCGATTACTTTAAGCAGTATACATTCTCTCCCTCATTTCGGAATCAGTACTATCAACTCTAAAGGTTACAAACAAAACACATGCATTCCGAGGCAACATTCACACCGCTGAGTTGCCTGAGTACATTTTTCTTTCGCTCAGTCATTTATTTGTTAAGAGTAAATTTAGGCGGCACGATTATCTGACAGGGTGTAGTACGCTTCTACCACCTGACCTACTTTTCCACTTGCTATGTGGCAGAGGGTAATCAATTTTGTTGTGTGGTGCGTGGTCATCCTGGCTGACCTTAATACGCATGGAATTCCTGTCACGCCAATTGCGTTCGATACGGCTCTGCCGACAAAAGCCTTTAGCTCAACATATTGGAAAGAAGGCCGATTCAGAACAAAGAGAACACGGGATAAGGACACCAAGGCGTGTGACAACCGCCCCCCTCCTCGGTTGGGCTGCGTGACCTCAACTATGCTATTTTTCAGGAAAAGACGAAGGTCGGGGGTTGATAAGGCGGAAGACATATTTCCGCCAACAAGAAAATTCTACTTATATATATAGATGTAAGGGCCAGGCTAAATATTTTCCTTAGGAAACTGTTGATAGCATTGTAAAATGCCTTTCTATATGCAATGGTTAACGATACCATTATCATTGTTCGACTTTATTCCATGCGCTTGCAGTATACCTGATCCAATAGCAGTGTCAGCATACATATAGTGGGTGTTCCAGAACAGCCAGCCAGGGAAAGTAAGCAGAGCTATACAGCGATGGAATTATCCGTTTCCAGTAACCCCAACAACTCGTGCGCGATCTACCCTGGCCGCTCACAGGAACGGTTGTCAATAACTAACAATGATGGCTCTCAAACCTCTTTTGTCATTAAATCCACAGCAGAAACCTTTTCTAGATTCTTAACCAACGCCAACTGAACAAGTTATACTTTTCAAATGATGTATCAGAGAGCAATTAAAATGGAACATACGAACATAATGACTGGTGACGGAAGAGAATTTCAATATTAAATTAAGCTTCGTTGTTTACAAAGTCGACTAACAACGATTCATGAGAGAGTTTCATCGCAATCCTTTAGCTTGCATTCGAAGGCCGTCGAACTAGCCCTGATAATACAGGTGAGAAAACAGACAGACAATGATCAGACAATGCTTTGAAAGTGAAGGACGACAATGATGTAGCAAATAATACTAAATGAAAACTATCGACACCGCCCTGAGACATGGAGAGGGGAGGAGTCCACAAGGATACAGCTAGTGACCGAAATGTGACAGCCATCCACCAACGGAACAGATAAGCGAGACAAATTACTTCCGCAATGCCAGGAAAGAGGTCACCAGGATACAAGGGCTATGTTAATCATTGACGGGGTTATTCCTCAAGAACGCGCCTCTTCTTGTCACTCATGAAGAGAAGAGAGTCAAACCAAGCAAGGGAGCCGGGTCCTTTAGGAAACTGTCCCCATAGGAGCTGGGTACGATTACCATAGACAACTTTCAAAACAGCTGAGGGAGAGCATGATTTTCTAATTGCAATAACTAACATAAAAACTTAAGAACGCGTAAAAGTACATTCGATTTCGGCAAGGATCAGTGCTAATGAAAAATAATAAGTAAAATATATAAGTGCTGATTCTGCTAAATCTGGAAGGATGTTTTAGGCAACTAAAGTAGTAAAATTCAAATGATTATTGTGAATATGAATGTTAGCACTGCATAGTACTGTGAAATTTAAAACATACTGATATCACTCAACCATCAACCATCACAGCAGCCTAAATCAAGCAAACAACTAAGTTTCCCTTTTGCTTCTCTATTCAAACCAAGGAGGTGATAAAGTGATTGACTCATACATACACAACAAAAACAGCAATTTCACTTCTGAATAACGCTGAATCTTGGGGTTCTGAGTACGCAATTGCGGCAACACTTCTGATAACGCTGAATTGGGGTTCGAGTACCAATGACGGCAATTTCACTTCTGAATAACGCTGAATCTTGGGGTTCTGAGTACGCAATGACGGCAATTTCACTTCTGAATAACGCTGAATCTTGGGGTTCTGAGTACGCAATGACGGCAGCTACAGATGACAGAAGAAAAAAAAAAGTGCGGTAACTGATATATGAAAGGACAAAATGCTGGATTTGACGGCGTCTACGGAAAGGAAAATGAAAACGAAGGTGTCATGGACAGGAAGTAATTAGGTGTGAGGTTTGTGGCGCGGCAGACAGATGTAGGGCGGGCGGGCGGGGGCGGGCGGGGGGGGGGGGGGGGGGGGGGGGGGGGAGAGAGTCTTGTTGTGTCATGAAAATTGTAGGGTTGCGTGAATGGACAGAAATGTGTTATTCCAAGGATCGTGCGGCTGGCAATAGTGAAAGTTTCTCAGAAAGGCTAAATCTGTTTCACTGTCAGCATTTTGTCCCTAAATATAAACATACTACGTCATTGTGTACTCAAAACCCCCACACTCAATACTATCAATACTACCGTAACAGTGAGTCAGCTGTTGTTATGTGTGTGTTGTGTGTGTGTGTGTGTGTTTAGCGAAGGGATAAGGGTGATTGTGCTGAGAGGTCTGAACGTAGAAACAAATCACATGGAATAAGGTGTAGTAATTGGTAGGTTCAGAGTGTCTGAGTGGACATCGGAGGTTCCCGGACATGTCATAAAAGAGGCATTGATTGTTTTAAAGACATTGGTCTTGAGCATATTTTTGATTAAAAATTACCAGAAGCAAAGTTTGCGATTCAGTGTTATTAAACAATACATGGAAGTTTATATATGAGTGAGAGACGAGGTAGTCGGGGATGTAAATGATCGTTACGTGCTTCGTTACTTGGCTGGAGAAAAATTAATAATTGGAACATGTAAATGTAGTACGATTATTGGGACAAAGAAATCAAAAGTTTACAAAAAAAGGTTTTCTGAAGGGTTGTTGCAGGACAGAAGGTCGAATCTTGTAAAAGTATAAATTAGGCCATGTGAAAGTGGCAGAGAAAAAGGTGACTCTATCGAAAAGTAAAATCTTTGGTTTTGAAAAGTTATTAGGACCAAGGGTACGCACAAAAGGGCTTATTAGTTATATGTATTATATATATATATATATATATATATATATATATATATACATATATATATTGGATAATATACTGGTTACTACGATTTCTTCACATTTTAGATACGCTTTTCACTGCGAAGCCTCAGTTCCAAATGAAGACCCAAATGAAGAAATCTATGACAACCGTAAATTAACAGGACACGAGACACTGAAGAGAAACGCCCAGGAATAAACGCTCAATAATCAAAATCGAAGGAAATGTGCCCACTACATCTGGATACATTACATTTCTGTAAAAGACAACTGAAACTGGCCTTATGTAAATCTACAACTCATTATCTTCTTGTTTGGGAAATGGACGGTGTGCAATACATATTCAATAGTCAACCAAATCATTGTCATCTCTACACTACACTACTACGCTTGCCCAATGTTTATGATGTTTTTTTAACACCTTCTCACACTTTACTATTAAAACAGATCGTGTATATATATATATATATATATATAATATATAGTATATATATATATATATATATCGAGCTACAATGTCCTTTAATATCTAATTCGCTCTACCTCGGAAATTAATATATTTTCATATATGCTTAACCGAAGGGGAATTTTTTTCTCGATAATAGATTTGCCTGGACCAGGGCGCGAACCTATGGATCCTTTCAAACCCAGGAACGTCAGTGAAAGCTTTTACCTACTACACCACCGCGAGAGGCTAAAAGTTCATGTTGCCTCTCACCCTCATATACCTTTCGCGCGAAAGGTATATGAGGGTGAGAGGCGACATGAACTTTTAGCCTCTCGCGGTGGTGTAGTAGGGGGGTAAAAGCTTCACTGACGTTCCTGGGTTTGAAAGGATCCATAGGTTCGCGCCCTGGTCCAGGCAAATCTATTATCGAGAAAAAAATTCCCCTTCGGTTAAGCATATATGAAAATATATTAATTCCGAGGTAGAGCGAATTAGATATTAAAGGACATTGTAGCTCGATATATGTATATGAATCACGGAAATGTGATATGACTTATATATATATATATTATATATATATATATATATATATATATATATATATATATATATATATATATATATATATATATATACACACGATTTGTAACTGCAAAAACAAAAATCAAAACGTTTTTTGTCGAATAAAACTTCATAACTTATTAGCTGAACGAATATATACTCTCTCTCTCTCTTTCCTCTCTCTCTCTCTCTCTATCTCTCTCTCTCTCTCTCTCCTCTCTCTCTCTCTCTCTCTCTCTCTCTCTCTCTGCCTCACTTTTAACTTAACCAGACAAGAACTGAAATGTTCATAAGGCAATTCTCTCTAAATAGATAAATAGCATTTACGGTCTCCCTGTTTTCCCTCAGAAGGAGCAAAAAGAGTCTCAGGCAATCTTAGTAATGACAATATTAGGGAGGAGCCACGAATTTAGTTCGACATTTATGAAAACAGTTTACCGAGTCAGCACGCGAGACTCCTATTGCATGACCCTGACATATAATTAACCTTAGAATTAGTTTCTCTAACTATGTGAGGCGATACGAAATGAATCCATGGAAGTGGAAGATCCGGTCACTTCCGTATCCTGGAGATCGCTGGAAGGACATCGAGAGCGAACGTCAAAAACAAAGACTAAAAGGACTTTGTCAACCGCTGATCTCCACTTCAACGACCGTCTATGTAGGTTAATCTTTGCATATTTGAATGACATGTCCCCATGTCTAAGAAAACGCTAATTCTGGGGTTTATTAAGGAAAGGCCAAGTAACCGCAGAGAAAGTATTTGACCACCGCCGCCGCCACGCATGCGGACTGCATCCCGCAACACAAGGCTACGTCACTAGTTCGCTTGAAATTCACCCCAGACATCGTTTTCGCGCAATGATTCAGAAACGCACATTTTCATTCCGCGGAGATGTGGAAACTCTTGAGGATGCAGCCCAGTATGTCAAAATGCTGCAACGTCCTTACACATGACTTCCAGAATCAGTTCCGCGTAGCTTCACTGATTCGCGTGTTTCGTAAAACGAGCCCGACTTCCTTTAAATTCTCGTAGTTCTTTTTGACAATACTTAGCATTATTTAGAAAAAAAAACCTCAGCATAGCAAATCCCTGGCAAAGTCTGTCATCCTCCCTACTACATAATGTATAAAGCATGAACTCACCTACAAAATCCTCTCATACATTCTACTATATAAAATACAGTACAAACAGCATTAAATCGTTAACAAAATTCTCTTTCATTATCACATAAAATATACAGAGTATCAAATCTTTGGTAACACCTCTCACTCTCTCTCTCTCTCTCTCTCTCTGAAATACCATCAGCCCCGTCAAACTTAAGGACCTCAATCTTAACCCAGGAGTTGTGTTAAATAGTTAACTACTACTACTACTACCACTATGGCTGCACATTTCTCCTCTTTGTATCTCTCCCGGGTTATAGTTCTTTCTCCTGCGGCCTTTCTTCGATCGAAAGTCGTTCTTTGAAGCCGCACCCATTCCCTGACCTACTTTCTGATAGTCTAGGAGCGGGCATAGGTAAAATCTCAACCCCACTTAGTATTGATTAGATGTAGTACTGACCTAGATACAACTTGTCAGTACTTTATGCGATTCCTAAATTTCATACCACAATAACCGTCATCAATTACAGATTGAGTATCAGTTACCCTTTTCAGGTGGAAAGATTATGAATATTAACCCATCTGAATAAAAGATGACCTATTCATCTTCCTGCAAAAATTTGAACTATAATAATAATAAATAAAGAGAAAGTTCAAATACCGAGAGCTCTCAAGATCCTTTCACAAGGACTACTGTTAGAGTCAGCGTACCTTATTATCGATGGCATCTCTCTTGCAGAACGTATGCACTGCTTGGGCGACCAGAGTCGGGTACTCCCTGAGTAATGCAGCGACGCCTACAGGAACGTAAGCGTGGGCAACATGCTGTTCTCGGCTGATCTTGCTGGGGAATCTGTAAGGAGGAAACAGACATCCTACATTAAAACAATCCTAGGTGACCTTGGCTGACAAGACAGTGAAAGTGTTCGTTAGCTGTTACCACTATTTTTCTATAAAATATCTGCGGTCTCATCGTCATCTCTTTTTATTTTTTGCATAAACAAGGCCTTTTTTCCTCTCTAGACATACTACTTTTTATTTTTTTCCCTAAAGATGAGAAGATATTAAGTCTGCATTCACAGAACATTAATCAATGGCCAAAGCATGTCATGCCAGTGTTTTATAAGGCTGCTGGAGATATTACATTGAGGCTTCTGACAGCCACCAGGCATACAGGACGTAATAGGACATTACGACGCTCTTTTAGATTTCTATAATTGAACTCAAGACATGCATAACGGATATGAATTCAAACCTGTCCAAAACTAATTAGTTCCTTATTTTTCTTGGCTAACCTCAGGACACCTCTTTTGTAAACTTGCAAGTTGATGAGTCCGAATCAAGTCGTGCACCGTATTTTCCTCACACATTTGGAGTGACCATCGGAAGTTGTGTTGGTTGGTTTTTAATTGAGACTGAGGTAGACCTATTCCGTCTGGTATTCCATGAGACAATGTCCTGCAACACTTACTTAATTTTCTAGCCTTTCCTGGTGGCATGACTGTTGGCCTCGAAATTAAAGCAGTACGATGGTGGAATACTTGTAGCAATGAGTTCCTTTACCCAGATGAGAAATGATGACCAACACTCTTGATAATAATCTAAAGCGGACTGGTTAAATGGAGTGCTTAACAGATGGCAATGGAGCACCAGTTTCTGGTCATCAGATGTGGTGTGATATACTTACCAGTCTCATCCGAGATCTAGAGCCCGAACATTGAATGATTTCTCAACTGACCTGTTAGATACCTATTCTCTCGCGTACTCTACTACCGAAGTCGTAAAAATATGAACCACTGCAATTAAAGAACATTACTTCTATTATTAGCCCTACTACTTTGACTACACGCAAGAAGATTAAGAAAAACAATTGAATGTCACGACTAATTACAAATATATATGTACTAACAAAAGCTGGTATAGTATATTTACTGCAATAGTCTGGTAAGTGAAGCCTACCGTTCGGTGATTTCATTTCAGTCCACATTCATTACAAGTAATCATAAGCGACGAATCAATTTGATTAAGTTTCCAAGTGCAAAAACGCAGTGTCAAAGCAAATACGAGGGTAACAATAACAATGACTACAGTCGTGCTTCAAAGGCAAAATGGAACAATTCATGGATATGATAATTTCCATTTTGGTTGATCTTCGTGATTTCGGTTTTTACATTCAATTCTCAGTTACTTGTAATAAAAAAAATTGTATCTAAACAAAAATCAATAGTATATATATATATATATATATATATATATATATATATATATATTTATATATGTATGTGTGTGTGTGTGTGTGTGTGTGCGCGCGTGTGTGTCTGTGTGTTTATATAAAGGGTGGCTCCGAAGAAAAAACCAGACGCTCATAATCCATTGAATTGAAAATAAACCCAGTTGTAGGACACTTTCATAATGTTAGGTGTATATGTCCTTGTAATATACATACATACACACATATATACATATATATATATATATATATAATATATAATATATATATATATATATATATATTTATCTATATATTATTATGGGACTTCCAGGTATTATTCATTCATCTTTTGACTGCTCAGTTAAAATACCAAAAGAGTAAAATCTGTTTTGAGTGTTGCATCATTGTTCTTGCTAACAAATTTTATACTGTATATTCTTGTCAAGTGTATCATTTTCATTAACTGTAAAGACAGAGAAATCATGATAGTTCAGCCCAAGGTTCCACAGGTTTCTGTAATGAGTTTGCAACCAACATCCATCAAAGCAAACGAAAAGTGCCAGACGAAGACCTATCACACACACATAGAATCTAAGGATTAATTCAAGTCAAGCAATGTGGGGTTTCTCCGAAATCCCATTAAACCGTAAAGCCTATTTTCGTAGTCACCACCAACTTCCTTCCCAAGGCTTTCCTCGTAAGGGTTTAGGGACCCAAGTCGCCATAACCAAAATTTATGACGCTCTGCTGGCTAAAACTCCCTCGGCTGCAAAATGAGATGTCGAGGCCTAGACGGAACTCATTTGCAATTCAACAGCCTGTTGTTTTGAGAGAGCTAATAACTGACCTCGGGTCACCTAATACTGTTTCACGTACCATTATCCGTTCCGTAACAGATCTGCAACCCGGCATCACGCTCATAACTTTATTAGCCTTGGGTCAGAGGAAGCCACTCAACTGGCTCTCTAACCTTTCCTTTCTAGCAGCTATCGATTACAAATATTTCGAGGATCAGTATTCGAAGGGAAAAGGGCACCACATAGTTGTGCCATTTAACCTTTACTCGGATAACAATACTGTGATGTGTTAAGTCATAACGTTAAGTTTTTCAGCAAAAAGTCGCATTAACATTTTTTTTTCCTTACCCCATCGATACTGGATTTTTTCTATTATTATTATTAAACCGGACTGGACAGAAAATATGCGCTTTATCACTTAAGCAAATTTATCTTTCCTGACTAACCTCTCATGAATTTAATATGTTCAAGTCACTGGGTTCTTATCAAAGCCTTGTACTTTAGCGTATCAAGAACTGTTAGTTTTGAATGAATGTTAAGCCTAAGCATATAATTTAATCCGGTAAATTTTTTTATTACTTTGTATTTTTTCAACAAGGGAAACAATCCACAAAAACACTCATCATCATCCATAGTTTCCCGAGATTACATAATATACCTAGAAAATTGCAGAAAAGCATTTGCTTCTCCGGTAATGACTGTAACGAAAATACATTAGGAGTCGCACAGCAAGAAACTGAACGGCAGTTGATAATATTCGCGGAGGAATTTGTATTCGCTTCGGTAATGACGAACGAAGACAGAAGCGGAAAATCGATGGCTACTAAACAGTAACATCGCAGGAACAGCACGAACGCTCTACGAATATGACGAGCATTCAAATGTAAAACGGGAAAAAATATCACTAAACGAAAACTTTGTGAATTGAAGTAATGAAACTCTAACGGAAGGTCAATCCACACAGATCAAATAATTACAACAGTTTACCTTGGAATATTGAAAATAATTTTCGTTATAATTGTTATCTAAAATGAGCAGACACTTCTACAACGCAAGACTGTAAGGCCAGTATTTTCCGAAGTAAGAAAGATGAAGTCAGGATAAACAAATAAACAAAATTTTAGTATCAATCGGCTGTCAACAGCCTTTACTCTTACCTGGTTCTGCTTTCCCCTCTAAGTAAATTCAAAACCACTGAAAATTTCCGTTTTTTCTTATTTGTTTGTTTTCTTACCTAGTAACTCACACCTAAATAGTATAGTTATAAAGTTCTCAGTTTTTATGCGGGAGAACATTTCACACATTTTCTTCATACCCTTAACAACATATAGGAATTCGTCATTTTTACTGTTTTTTTTTGGCTCTACAATTTTGCATGACAATATATATAAAAAAAACCCAACCAACCCCAAATATACGGAGTAGTTTTTTATCTCTCATATACAGGACCACAAATGACACTTCTGGCGCTCTGAAACTTGTCCCCCTTCATGGTTCTGTAGCGCTTTGCATTTCAATGCCCAGTCTTCAAAACTGCTAAAGTAACGCCATGAAAAGTCTCTCTCTCTCTCTCTCTCTCTCTCTCTCTCGCTCTCTCTCTCTCTCTATCTTATATATATATATATCTCGTATATTATATATATATCTCATCTCTCTCTCTATATATATATATATATATATATATATAATATAGATATATATATATATATATATATATATATATATATATATAAAATTATGGAATTTCAGTATCCTTCTTCGTTACTATACGATGGACTTGCCTAGTGCCTACACAACGCGGAGTTCCTTTAGCTTACAACACGACAGATTCATTCGCGTGTCAGTTTTCAAGATCCGCTAATTAAAGAAATAAGAAAAAAAGGACGAGGATTATTAACAGCACGAAGTGAGAATGAGTCTTATACCGGGAAACACCCTCAAGACGATTTCAGATGGAAATTTATGAGGAAATGTAATGCCTCAAGGTCTCAAGACTCATCCTTCCTCTACCGCCCATAAAAAAAAAGTAAAAAAAAAAGTTAAAAAAAAAAAGTAGAGAGAAAGGGCAAAAAGAGAGCGACAGCAAATGAGACAAAAAAGGCACGAATCATCATCGTAATGAGATTTCTGTTGCGTGCTTCAAGCATAACTATGAAATTACAAAGGCGTGCTGTCTCTTTGCATGCAACCTTACCTGTTGGAAGCCATCACTCCTAGTGAGCTTCTAGGTGCGTAAGAGTAGTAACAATTACACAGGATTTTAGAGTTCTAAATCTTAACTCATGCCACAAATTCAGTCTTTAAAATCGACATGGTCCGTTCATTCACTAACGCCTCTGTGTGTGTGTGTGTTCAAAGTATTAGTAAATGTATTATCTAAACTGGTCAGCATTGATGATAAAGGGTTTCTGAACACAAGAATAACATAAAAAGGTTTCCGATTACGATACGTGTTGTTTTCTTTTCCTGGCAAATTTCGAACTGAGAGAATTGAGAGAACTATAGAATTCCTTTAACAATCAGTGTCCAACCTATCGAAAATCAATGTTCTCCAAGGACGTAACCGAAATCATTACTCTTTTAACTCTCTTTTATTGAGAGAGAGAGAGAGAGAGAGAGAGAGAGAGAGAGAGAGAGAGAGAGAGAGAGAGAGAGAGAGAGAGAGAGTTGTAACTCTCTTTTAAAGACAAGAATCACAGCAAAAAGTTTAAAAAATTTTCAGTTTCCGCATTCGTGCTACCATCTGTCCTTGAAATGTCTGCCAACGATATCTAACAACGAGAACAATATCCCCATCTCTTGATAATATTTCAGCGGCATCTTATCTTGTGCATCCCTTAGGAAGCAGCTCTCCTTCAGACGTCAGAAACTGTATTCCTGCAATTCCAGCCGCTGTGGCAACAACGTGAGGGGGACTACTTAACATATTTAACATCTACGACCAAAGATGAACTGACCCTGAGACTGCAAGAGGCCCAAGTACGAGGCACTGCCGCAAAGACGGTGGTTTTGGGGAGGAGGAAGGATATAGGAGGGGGAAGGGGGTTTTGCCACTTCCGGGGGAAGTTGATAGGTGTTCAAGGCAGCTCACTTAGCAGATCCTTCCTTATAAAGAGAAAGGCCTTATCGGTGTCATCTAACTTCTGATTCGCATCGCGGAGGGATACGACGCAGGAAGTGGGTGGATGCGTTTCTCTATTTCACGCCGTTATTCAACTCTCGAACGAAGATTTCAACTCACTTCGCACTTCCCGGGATAGGAAAAGGGATGCCCTAAATCTCTTTATTATGATTCACCTACAGCTTTGAGACACTCCAAGGTTCTCTGAAGGTTGTCTGAAGCCATTCACTGAGTCAGGTTGCCACAAGCCGAAATACAACTGTCTTTCTCTCTCTCTCTCTCTCTCTCTCTGGGGAGCGCGGAAGGCCTATGGCAATTCTCCTTTCCAAATCCTGCCCAGGTATTCGGTCCGCCTGGCTGGTCGTAAACGAGTGAACTTTGCGGGAATAAAAACGGAGATGTGATGATGGATTCAGCCATCAGCGAAAATTGCCCTTTCCCTTTTTTCTCCTCTGGATTAGAAGGTGAAGGCTGGCCATTAGATGGATTTCGCTTCATAAAATACTCTACATCTCAAGGGCCAGGAAGTCTTACACACTCTCTCTATCTACAGCACGTAGGCTTAACACGTATAGAGAGAGAGAGAGAGAGAGAGAGAGAGAGAGAGAGTACAACATTTTTCTTGATACCATGAATTATCCAACAATAATTGAACCACTCAAATAGAAAATTGCAGAGACAAGAACCTGTTAAAAGGCAGTTTTCTTGAGGATAAAAACATCAAAACCATTAGAAACTCATCTAGTGAGGATTCAATAAACCGATAAAGTGTGGGGAGGCCTCATAAAAATAGTTTTATACTCATAATATTTTAACACCAGTCATTTTATCTTTTCCTTTCATAAAAGGTTTTCACGCTCATAAAACTGTTTTTACTGTCAGATCTTCCTTACAAAATATACAGATTATCAGAGCAATTTTCAAGTTTCAAGACAATGAAACACGATCATCATTATTATTCTTGCACATATGTATATAATACACACACACACACATATATAATATATAATATCTATATATATATAATATATATATATATATATATATATATATGTGTGTGTGTGTGTGTGTGTGTGTCCAATGTAGCACGAAGGAACACGTACTTGAGAATGTCCTTAAATCCACGGTAGAAAGGTAAATGAAACAGGGACCTGGAACAAGTACTTTCGTAGTATATTCTACATTTTCAAGTTCACACTTGAAAATGTAGAATATACTACGAAAGTACTTGTTCCAAGTCCCTGTTTCATTTACCTTTCTACCGTGGATTTAAGGATATATATGTGTATGTATGTATATATATATGGTATACATATATACAAATACACGGCAGTACGTTTTCCCTCAACAAAACGTGTACGTCATTTGGTTCTAAGGAAGTATACTTGAATGGGGATACCTGTAATGCCCTTTACTCCGCCTGTAACCCACCACAGTAATGCTGCCAAGTAGTACATAATTCACCTAAGTCAACATAGCGCGACTGATCTTTCAGGAGTGAAAAAAGTGCTGGAACGGAAGGGCACTACAATCCAAGAAGCCAGGGAGCACAACCAGTTTCAACGGAGATCTATGAAGGTATATGGAAGGCAGGATGAAAGGCTAATTGTGTGACAGTTTTTTTCTCTACAGACTGGTAACTATTATTAAGACAGCGACAAACTGATAAAAAATATTTATATACATTATGCATACACATGCTAATGGTTCATGTATATTTCTGAGCACAAGGAAAGCAAAAGTGGAATATTGTTTATTCATTCTGTTTTGAAGTGACGCATATATGAGCACATTCTAAAATGAGAGAGAGAGAGAGAGAGAGAGAGAGAGAGAGAGAGAGAGAGAGAGAGAGAGAGAGAGGTTGGTTTACAGCGCATGACGACTTTCCTTAACAGTACAGAGGAACGGAACGATAACTGTAGACATTTACGAGGTAATTGCCAAGACGTAAAAAAGACATGCGTGTCACCTTTAATACTTGTCGCAGTTTGCTATCTGTTCTGTGCAAAGATTGTTCTGGCATTTTTATTACAAGTGACGCACGCACAAAATTGTTTTATAGCCTTATAAATGCTATGACAAGGAAGAAATGACATTTCCCTTCAAATAACTCTGTTTTTTGTCTATTTTTTTTCCATTGCCACAGGCTTCCTATATAAATAACCGTAAACTGGGGATACTGCAAGATTTATCAATACCATGAGATAATATCCACGCTCTAAATGAGTGTCCCATCATTCAAAGTCGGCATAAAAAGTTTTGAAACGTATCAGTAACAAATAATCGCTCGCTCCTGTCAAGAATATAAGCGACAATCCTCACGATATGTTACTGATAGAGAGGGGAGTGTGACCCACGAAATAAAAAGACTGCCGCCTTACCCGTTGATTTTGACTTGAATGGCCGACTGGACGTTTGGAGAAGCTTTGGTCAGTTCTGGGAGGCGGGTGATGGTGTTGACGGCATCCATGACGGAGGGAACGCCCTTGGGAAGTGGAGTGAGGGACGAGGGCGAAGTGGCGACGGGTATGATGTGCACACTTCCACCATACAAATACACCTGCAGGAGAGACGAAAAGACAAAATCATGAGTCATTTGAAGACAGAAGAGCAATGGAGAGGAAAATCAGATTCAAAGACAACATCGCAATTCGTCTGCTTTGCTCTGCAACGAATACGACTCCCTGGAGGATCGATATCAGCTGCATGACACTGCTTGCTAAGGCAGGATCACAAGAAGAAGGTAGGGTACGGCGCAAAAGATGCTCCAAGAGAGAGAGAGAGAGAGAGGAGAGAGAGAGAGAGAGAGAGAGAGAGAGAGAGAGAGAGAGAGAGAGAGAGAGAGAGAGAGAGAGAGAGAGAGAGAGACTTATAAGATAAACTAAAAGTGAAGACAATTTACTTCTTACCAGCAAATATCTAAAATAAATAAATAAATTTTTCGGTTCATGTTATCTGCTATGCGAACCTCACTCTAGGAATGCATATAAAAGATGAAGCATTTTCGCAATTGTTTCCTGATGTTGCAATATCCAATAAGAAACCACTCAAACCAAGAGTAACAAAAATGGAAGAGGAATCTATTTCATGACCACGGACAATTCACGTCACTGTTCCCGTGGGGCACCAATAATTGTGACAAAAGCATCTTTGGGTGTTTTAGCGGCGTGGGAATAGGACTGGTACCATGCTCATACTGCACTTCTGCTGTAAGAATACAGAGAAAGAAGACGACAAGAAGAAATATAAGGCAGATGAAGTTTTGAGACAGAAAGCACGTGCTTATGGCAGTTTGTCTGGTGTGACAAGATAGAGGGCGGATTAAGAAGTCCTAGGACTGTGTTGCCGAAAGGGTAGGAAAAAGACAAGTGATTGGTGATGTATAAGATTATTCTTGAGGTAACAGAAACTGAGAGGATGATCGGATGTTTCAGTTAAGCCAGAATCTCTCTGTCTGACTACGGCAAGGGAGAGAGGCGCTTATGCTGGAAGAGTGTTCTGCGAGAGCCTCCATTGTCGGAATTACTACAGATATTTCAAATGATACTTACGTTCCAGTGCAAACAAAAACTTATTTCAAGTGAGAACAAAGGGTTCAGGATCTGGCCATAAATGTACAAGAGAAGCATAATATAAGGACAAGGTGAACTAGGCATAAGCTTATGGTTCGTATAAACAGGTCCTCAAAAGGGATTAAGGAAGGTCACTGCGTTTGTAGAGAATGCATGTGTGTATAAGCGCCCGCGAATGAAGAATAAAAAATGTGGATGGCGGCCAGTGGAATGGAGGAATAAGTGAGGTAAATAATGATACCAACTGAAGTTAAGTTACACGGAGAAGGAATAATCGTGTCAAGTTTGAGTGAAAACAGGAGAAACTTGAAACGTCTGTGATGGGTGTAAGCAAGACTATTGGGAAGAAAAGAAGTAAAATAGAAGTACCTCTGTTGAGAATGACCTAAGATTAAAATATGTTCATGGGCTGTTTCAGAATGCAGAGGACAGGAAAGAAGAAAAACCTAAATAATACAAAGGGTGAAGGGGTTAAGTGACAATTCTTGGGAAAGTCTCTGGAAGACTATAAAGTACTTTAGAGAGCTGAAGAGCTAATGGGATTACAAGCGAGATGTTGTTGATGAAAAATGAAGTGTAAATGACTCGCTGGTCAGGTGCGTCTTGATGAGGGAAAAAGTTCCTGGTAAATGAATGTGTGTATATATATATATAATATATATATATATATATATATATATATATATATATATATTAATCAGAAAACTTTACCAAAGCGACACCAGGAATTGTTGAGGCACAATATGGGCGTAACTGAGACAGATAATAGAGTCTGATAAGGGTAAAGTACAGTGGTTAGACCAAGAAGCTGGTTTGTTGACAGTAATCGGGAAATCTGCAGACTGGGTAACAGAGGAGGCTCATAACAACTTATAAGATTATAGTAAGTTTGTAATGTGGAGGATGAGGGTGAACGATGTACAAGGTGGTCTGCAAAGAGCGACTTGAAGTTTTTATGAAAAAAAAGTCAAGTTTGTGTAAGTATATCAAGATGGGTGAATGACTGGAAAGTTGGAAAAAACAGTCATAGTGTGTGTGTGCACTGTCTGTGGCTATTAACTAACTGAATATACACAGTAATAGGGAATTCATGGAGGCAGCAGGGTATATAAGTGAACACCTAAGGAAAAAATACAAGTTCTCAAGGAAGTGTGGAATTCCTGAAGTCACTCGATTGGTGATAGCAAGGGGAAGATTCAGATACTGATGAAGTTGGATGAAACTTTATTGTAGCTTACTGAAAGTGACATTCAGTAAGCGTAGGCTGTCAAGATTACGGAGTCAAGGTAGGATAATAGTATACTGAGAGAAATGTGCCATCAAATAAAATGAACGAGTGTAATGAAAGATGAGTTTCTGAGACAGTAAATTGTCAAAGTGATGTTCTGTTGAGCCTACCCTTTTGTTCATTAAAGATGCACAATTTTTTCAAAATATGAAAAAGTGGAATCTGTCAAAATGAACTGTCAACACAGCAAGGCAAGTGTAATGGGTGAGACAAAAAAAAAAAAAAAAAAAAAAAAAAAAAAAAAAAAAAAAAAAAAAAAAAAAAAAAAAAAAAAAAAAAAAAAAAAAAAGGCACAGACCGATTACAATAAATAAAATGTGGAGCCGCGTGTTTGGAGGCTGTTTGACTTAAGGAAGTACAAACTGGACTTCTCGAGAGGAAAGAGGAAAGTGCATATTTTGTATCCACAGAATGGCAACAGCGTTAAAATGAATAGATCTCACAATTTAAAACACAAGGATGTTCAAGGCAGGTGTACAGTTGCTAGGTCTCTCTCTCTCTCTCTCTCTCTCAGCGATACTTCATTTTTTCACTTTCCTTCGTGGATTTTGTCTTTATTTACATATTCATCACGTTCCACATTTCGTGATTTAGTTATACATACGTATATACGTTATATTTTGATAGAATTTGCAAATTTTAATGATGTCACATAAAAAATAAAAAATTAAAGAGTAATCGAGGGTTTATTCAACATATGTAGCATGTTCTGTTTTCTATGAAGATGTTAGGAACTTTATGTTAATCATTGCATGGGTTTAATATATAAAAATTGATCCTGGTAAAGGGATGAAAGATTTACTTCTTTTTTTTGAAATGGAAAACTGGAGTCTTTAGTAAAATTAGCAGGTTAATAATAAAGGAAATATTGCGTATGAGATTTTAACTGAGTAATCTGTTTCGTCTAAATCTATCAACAGCGTCAAGTAAGGAAGGAATTGGAATTTGACATTAACCCTACAAACACGACGTATCAGATATTCAATTTAGCAGCAACACTCGTTTATTTGTATAAGAAAAACAACGGTTCACAATCCATTCATCTTGAACTGCACATCAATATTTCACATATCACCAATAACCACACATTATGTGATATGAAAAATAAACGCGATGACCATTCTAACACTACCCCAGAAAATGTCAGTTTTTCTGACATCCAGGACAGACACCTTGCAACATTTTCATTTTGATGCTTGAAATGTAAAATAAAGCCCAATCAATGAGACCCCCACGGGAGAAAAAATATTTTTGAAGGGCAATCAGGTCACAAACTTCGGTTCCCAAAATACTGGGAGTAATAAATGTTGCACGATGCTTCCCTCGAGATGCAGATAGTCTTGACTCCAAATAGAGAAAACGTTGACGTACACTTTTTAATGCTCAAGGGTGGAGCGTCTCTGGGACGAGTGTTTCCACAAGGAGGCGCACGCTATGACTGGACCATTCTCGCCTCCTCACCCTACTTTGAGTCATGGACCGCACGACGCTCGCTCGCTCGCTCGCACGTCTCATGGAAGGACGCGCCACCACCCACCCTCCCATTCATCATGTATTCGTACTATGTTGTGGTCTTGACCACGAGGAAATGCAGAAATAAACATGGCCTCTGTCGGCTTCTACTACCTTACTTAGTCTAGTATGCAAAGGATGTGATGTGTGTAAGTGAAGTAACGAGTTGAAAGGACGGTCATGTGGAGATGAGACGATGAGGTAAAATGGTTAGAACAGGTGATTGATTTATTTAACAACCCCACTGGTCATCGCAGCTGTAGCACAAAGGAAAGGTGGATCAATGTGTTATGAAGCAGTTGGGCATGTGGGAAGGAGGGCGATAGGTGATTGTGAAGAGAAAATCGGAAGTTTTGGGGGGAAAGGGGACAGGTATATAGGCAAAAGTAGCGGGTGGATTTCGTGGAACTGATGTAGAAGCGGAAGGCCCCTTGTATCCAGGAAATGGAGAGATATTCGGGCGGAAAGACCTGATCAGGAAGCGCGAGAGCGCGGAAAGATGCGCAAAGGAAGAATTAAACGCATTGCTGATGAGCTCTCTGTAACTGTGTTAGGGACAGTTTGCGAAAGATGTCTCAAAGACTTGCCAGTCCATCCGAGGAGACATAGTGTGCTCACTTATCTGTAGATTTTAGAACGGTTCATTCTTGATTCATTAGTTAAGAGATAATTTTTCTTCGGAGCCACCCTTAATTAATACAATGTACATCATTACAGGCACACATGTTTTACATATATGCAAGTGCTTCTTTTTACACCATATGTCCTTCGCCTTGAAGGAATGGCTTAAGGAAAGGTATTCCTTCTCTAGTTTTAAGCAAGTTCTAATGGGAAAAATTTTGAAAATAACATAGTAGCGCACGTCAACGCAGGTGTCAGAGCAGTGAAAATTACGGAAGTAAGTTTAGATGTGTACGTTATAATATTTACAGTACCACTGTCAACAGTTCAAATGTATAAAGAGCATTAATACTAACATTTTCATTCACTTAGGATTCTATTGCTATCAATGCTTTGTAATTTACACAAACACATACATACCTATATATATATATATATATAGTAATTATAATATAAATTATATATATATATATATATATATATATAATCTATATATATTTTATATATATATGTATATATACGTGTGTGTATATACATTCAAGGGTCTCAAATAATTACGACCGATTGACATTAGCTGTTTGTTATTTCTGAAAACGTGAGAAGATAAACAGAACGAGAGAGAGAGAGAGAGAGAGAGAGAGAGAGAGAGAGAGAGAGAGAGAGAGACGAGAGAGAGAGAGAGAGAGCGAGAGAGAGAGAGAGAGAATCAGCTTTCGATTATGACTCACCAAACCGGAAACAGGCCGGCAACCGACATTCGAGCATTTCTGCGGTAGCCACGATCATCTTGCATTACAAAGCTGACAGAATAATTGGACAAAGTGAGTTTATGACACTCGAATTTCGTTCACACTTTGAAAGCCTACAAGTTAAAAACGAATGATCACTGCAAAAACAAAAGCTCTCATGATAAATATGAGTCTAATTATCCATTTGCACTACAGAATACAAATGACTGCTATCCCTTACACTATTGTTGCGCTACTACCGCTACTAGTTTATTTATAATAATACGATGGCCTCAATGACTCTGGTTTGCAATGCAAGAAACAAAAAATGCTTTGCTCATGGCCAGTCAGTCCCTTTTCCACATTCACGCGTCTCGTCAGACTGCTTGTCACGGAGTTCAAGACCGAGGAGGAGTATATATATACTCATTATCCACTCAATCTTAGTCTACAAGATTTTGCAGAACTTCATACTACACATCAAAATACGTTGCGATATCATAAGCATCACATTTTGAATCGCTAGTAAGCATTACGAGAATACATACGTAACATCTGGCATCATATATATAATATATATATATATATATATATATATATATATATATGTATTATATATGTGTGTGTGTGTGTGTGTGTGTGTGTGTGTGTGTGTGTATGTATGTATATATATATAATGTATATATATAAACATATTAGCTCAGAGCCCTTTGCCTATCTCCAAGCCCATTAACAACTGGATATGTTTCACTTGACATGTAGTATATAATGGTTTGAAGGGTTAGATCTTAAATGTAAGCAATGTATGCATCTGTGTATATTATGCTCAAGTACCACAGCATTTTGATGTAAAAGAAAAGAGAGAAAAAAATGATACTTCATCCACAGCGGCAATTCAAAAAGGGATTTGAAAACAAATTATACGTAACCTTTCAGGCTGTCATAAGAGTTGCAATTTCCCCCGAATTGCATGAAGCACCACCTCCTGCGACAGCCCCACATTTACCTTCCTTCCTGCAGGTCCAGCTGTCGTGATGGGGTCTAACTCATTAATGTCGGCCTTTCCAGCTAAGCACCCACTTGATGCAGTTTGCAGTTAAGATCGCTATTTTTTTTAATCTGCGCTAGTTAATAAAACGAACAGTCTTCTTAGTAAGTTGTTAAAACGAATAGTCTTCTTGGTAAGTTGCAGAACATCATGTCTCCATCTCGTACGATTACAGTACGGCGCACGTGACTGAAATCGACCTACAACTTCCGCCAATACGAATCGAAGTCTCTCTCTCTCTCTCTCTCTCTCTAACACGTGCATAGACTGAATTAAAATGAATTATAAAACTTAGACCAGAATCATATTCAGCGCTGTGTTAAAATTCACACCAGGCTACAAATCAAGCGACTAAACTTGAATTTATGGTAAAAACACCTTTCATTAAAAACGACATTAGGTTATCAATATTCCAATCATCGCTGAGTACCTAACTCGTGGACCTGTCATTCAGTGAAGTGTCTTCTGTCTCCTCATTAAACAGAGGACAGTCAGTTATAAAATAGTCCTTAGATATGTTCATCAGGATTTAGACACTGGAACCTGTCTCCTGTATTTCAACTGTAAAGGCTTGTAAAGAGCATATCATTTATAAGCTTAATCGCTCACTGAGGCACAACGCACTTGATTATATGTGAATTGTTTTGAGTAAAGCAAAATCGTGAATGTAAAACACGTTGACGTTATTTTTCCCATATGTCTATTTAAAGTTCTTTATCAAAGCAAGCAGTTTTCGAATTTCGCAACACTAGAATTATGATCTCCATAAAGAATCAGAGAAAGGGTTACTGTATGAGGAAGTGAAGGAACTATCTCAGAAAAGAATATCCTCATAATTTTCGTGGTTGGGGGCTATCTATCACCTTACAACGCATCACACATTTTCTGATCAGGGACCATGACTGAATGCAACCGATGGATTTCTCACGATCCTTAACTGTAGAAAACAACATTATTTACCCAGATATTTTTCCCCTCACACTTTCTTTTTTAGATATTTACTATAAAATCAAAAGTCACCTTGAATTGTGTGGTGGTTGAATTTTGGAAGGTTGAGGGAATCCGCACGGTCTTCAGAAGTAGGCCATGGTCGTCGTACAATGATGCTGGTCGTCTAGCTGACAACCGCCTGATAAAGCGTAACCACCAGAGTAATGGACAACCGTCACGATCACGCCATCCTAATCTCGTTTCCCAAGTGACACCCAAACAAACCGAACTTCACCCAGAAGGAGGACTCGAATAACCCGTCGTCGAATCACTGAAACAACGAAAAATGGCAACGATGCCATTTCCCCGCCGGCTGTGGATGGAAAACACTCGACTGTTTCCAGTGCGCTGTTCTCTCCAAGGTTGACGAAAAATGGGGTTGACACCGGAGCTGTCCCGCTTTTTAAAAAAGGGCTTTTGTGCAGTCATAAGTCACGGTTATCTCTGCAACTCATTTCTCATGACATGACGCCATCTACCGAAAAGGAATGGTTACATGTATAGGGTCTAAGTATGTCATGGCGAGGCCCGTCCTTCATTCTCATCTTTTTTCTTCTTTTTTGTTTTTAGCACGATACGTGACACTACAAATCGTCCTAAATGACATTCCTGTGGTTCGTCAGAAATGGAATAACTTGAAGTCAAAGTTCTGCTTTTCTCCTACATCGGTTTCTTTCCGGACGAACAATTGTCTTCCTGTTAACCTTTGCCGACTTTTCAGGTTGGTTAGGTTAAGAAGTGGGAAAAATCCCACAAGGCTACGATCATTTTTTAGCCGAAACACTCCCGTCAAATGCGCTGCAATTTATCCGTAACCCTCAAAACACAAACGTATACATGCGTCCACATCCGGTTTCTGTCGAGTTGATCAAATTCAAACTGGTGTTGCTTGTAATGAGAGAGAGAGAGAGAGAGAGAGAGAGAGAGAGAGAGAGAGAGAGAGAGAGAGAGATTTCTAAGACTATCGTGCTGTATATGGACCCGGCATATGCATCATTCCTAAGATAATGACCGTGCCCATGAGATTACTTCGAGGTAGCCTCTGTGTGCCCTAAATTGTAGCCCTGGCTAGTGTTTTCTTAAGCAGCTAAAATCTATTCATTTGCTTTTAATCGCCGAGAGCCAGTACAACTACAACTGTTTTGTAATGCAAGGAAAAAATATTCTCCGCCAGTTACAAAACTGAAGTATTACTCTCAGATGCAAGCGAATGAGAACTTCAAACTGCCAACCATTACACAAACCAGACCAAATAAACAACAGCACACATGAGACATTAGGAAATGGTACAGTTCTTTAAAATATAATTAAAACCCTTAAAGGGGCCTTTCTCGAAATTAAAAAGTTAGCACATCAATATAAAACCTAATCATTATAATGACTACATTGACTTGATAAGTCCTCTATGTCCCATTATGTTTGGAAACATTTTCCACTGTAAGCCCTGAAATCCGAAAGGAAATACGTGGAGAAATTCTGCTTCTTAGGTGGGATTCGACAGCAACTGCTAGGATTCTGCGGAGTGCTTGCAAAATATATATATATATATATATATATAATATATATATATATAATATATATATAATATATATATATATCTATATATATATATATATATATATATATATTCTTATCTCTCTTGGTGTTCTAAAAACCGAAGCACTCACGAATCCTAGCAGTTGCTATCGAATCCCACCTAAGAAGCAGAATTTCTCCACGTATTCCCTTCCGGATTTCAGGGCTTACAGTGGAAATTGTTTCCAAAAATAATGGGACATAGAGGACTTATCAAGTCAATGTAGTCATTATACTAATTAGGTATATATATATACATCTCCTCTTTTATAAAATATTGAGCACTTGCTCCAGAGTAAAATCACGCCTTGAGTCACCCGGATGCCACTACTTTCCGCGTCATCATTTTCTCCAAGGAAGGTCTCCTCCACTGACTCACGCAACCACAAATATGCAAACTTACTCACAGTGCTAGAAAGAAAGAGAGCGAGAATCAATATGAACAAAATTTACTTCTAAGAAAAGATTAAGAACTACTGGAAAGTCACGGAAAGTAACACGTGACTAACAAAACCATTGCATCCTGCAAAGCAAATAAATAAGAACAAAATGCCCTGCTTAACAATACAACAGGTTAATAGGTAAATTTCCTTACACACACACACACACACACACACACACACACACAATATATATATATATATATATATGTATACACACATATATATATATATATATATATATATATATATATATATATATGAGTGAGAATGCGTACGAACTATTACATTTCGACGGCATTCCACATGAAAGGTTCCATGCTCATGTTCAACAATTGCTCTACTTAACGTGGTTCACTCAAATTCGTTTGAACTGTATTCATTTTGAAATAAAAATCGCCGGTCCATAGAATATTACGGACAACTTTCGAGCTTGAATATCATTCCGGTCATGAAAAGCGTTGACATGAAAAACGCAGTTACACCAAAAAAGATCAAACACTTCACCGTTTTGGGAATGTCCCACCGCACCCGTCCCCTGACAGACTTCCCATTATGCGTCTCCGCAAAGTAGAAATATTTTTGTCAGTGAAAGATGGCTTCTGCTACGAAACGGCACAACCTTTTATTGAGGAGTACAAGGTAGCAGCCATGGAAATCGGAAATAACCTCGACGCAGTGAGTGATTGCAGGGAGCGCTTCTACTTCCGCATTATCGCCTCACTTCCCAAGAACGCCACTCTATACTATTCACGTTATGCGCCTACAAATGAGTCCCTATCACGCCTCCTTCAATTAGGTTACGCGCCAGAGGAGTATATAGAAATATACAACGGAATCCGCTGATGAGAGAGAGAGAGAGAGAGAGAAACACGTCGTCTTTGGACGGAATTGAGTTACTCATCTGTACCTTGGTAGAAATTCATTATCCTCTCGGTATAATGCTTTATTTTCGGTCGGTAATCCAAAGTATGATTGCAAAGTTGCACTATATCACAATTTCGATGCAATACTTCAATGTTACAATGAATATCGTATCTTTTACTCTTACAAAAGATTCTCACAAAGTGCTTTAAAGTGGAAATAAAATTTTTTGAGGATATATTATATTTGAACAATTCTGATTGACGCGTATGAAACACGCTTTAAATTTTGAACTTGACAACACCAAAAAAAGACACGACTCATTGTAAACAACTTTCTTGATTTTTTTTACACTTTTTCAACTACAGTGAAAAAGAAACACGCGACACTGTCTCGTTACGTATAATTGCAGCGTTTACGCTCTGACTGCAAAACACATGAGTACAACAACCTACGCATAGCGACAGGCTGCCGACAACACACTTTACAATACCTTTTATCTGAGTTGTCAATCTCCTTCTGTAAGCTGGATTATTGCTGTCTCTAAAACAAACTGCTTGTTAAATGCATAACATACTGACAATGCGCCATCCTGATCAGCCTATTCTATCAGAAAAGTCTTAATCTTGTTTGTTTGTTTGTTTGTTTGTATGGTGTTTTAACGTTGCATGGAACCATTGGTTGTTACGCAACATGACTAACGGATTTACGTGACTTCCGAACCACGTCGAGAGTGAACTTCTGTCACCAGAAATACACATCTCTCACACCTCAATGGAATGCCCGAGAATCGAACACGCGGCCACCAAGGTGGTACCACTACACCATACCGACCACGCCACTGAGGCGCTTGTTGTTGTATCTTTTCGACTAGTCAATCAAAATTAAAACTCAAAAATTAGTTCTTATAATATCCTAAGGAAACATAACATTTACACATCAAACTTAAATGATACGTCTCAGCTGTATTCTCAGATGTGAAAGGACCTCAAAGAACTTTAATTAGCTTAAAAACTTTACAAACCAGAAGGTCGGGAGGGCAACGAATGCTCCTCTCGTTGGCTTCTTCTTCATCCACATACGATAAAAGGTTCTTGTTAGCTTTGGGCAATCAGATAAATCTACCGTCATTTTCCTGAGTTCTTAGTCCGCATATTCGGAGAGGATGGGTGGATTTTAATACTCTACGGTAAACTAAAAAAAAAAAATGGGTGCTTAATTTGAATACAGAGACCAGTAAGAGTAATATTTATAGAAAGGATTAGTTGGTAGTCACTCAGTATAGGTCAAACTGTAAGATTTAAGGATTTAGCGTCTTAGTATGGCCTCATAACTGCTGTTGAAATAAAAATAAAAAAGACTGGGTTATAAATCTTTTATACCGCCACCTACCAGAAGAGTATTTAGACCTTTTCTTCAGCTGGAATCTTACTGAAAACCTCTCTCTCTCTCTCCCACATTTCCATCCTTCTTTATGAGCAAACCCCATGTAAGGTATCACCGAAAGGTCTCAATGGAATGTTTCAAAATCATCCTTGGTAAAGAGCTGTACTTGTCGTCAGTGGTATTGATTCCACTCATGACCCGAGGCGGACCAGCCTTTCAAAAGTGGGTTTGCTCTCATTATAGCATCACCAACCACATATACCCTGAAATATTGATCTTTAATCTCTACTCCCTTGCTCTGCTTTTTGTCCTTCATAACATAATTTTAAATGTATCTTATTTTTATATCCTCTTACTTTCCGACGAGAGTCTGCTATTTATCCTCCACATGCTGACTCATCTAATTTTAATGTCAGTGTAGGCCCGAATATGTGAATCCACTTTACTAGCAGCAAGGCAGAACGTAATGAGACCATTAATTTTTTTCTGTTACTCATGTCACAGAATAAATTATTCAACATCCAACACATTCCCATAAATCTCACTGACTTCATAATGATATTTTGAATCTTTGTATACCTATCGTCCCGCTAACTACACAGAAGAAAATATTTTGTCTTATCAAAGTTTTCTTTTTTGCAATTTTCCCCTTCGCTTCTGCTCTAAGTATTCTGCCATCAAACACATTCTATGGCTTTAACATTTCCCAAGGGTTGAATATTACTTTCCAAATGTCTATGGTAGAGCTTTGCTTCGGATTTCAAAATCTTCAGTTACAATAAGCCTTCTGCCAATACGACAATATCTTCCCAAGACGAGGCACACACTTCTCCTCCGTTTCACAACCTCTCTAGATAATCCTTTACTTTTGCCACTTTTAAATAGATTACGAAGTAAAATACTTCTGTTTCAAACGGATGGTTTTCCTCTGATAAGGATGAATCTTAGGTAAACAAGTTGCTTTCCTCTAAAAAAAATAAATAAATAAAATTTTTCCTTGTCTTCTAACAGTATATCTTAATTTCTTGTGCAACTCAAGTTTCCCTTTTCTCTACTACCCTGGAGTTCTAGAAAACAATGCCACGTCCTTCTAATGACACTGATCCTATTACAGTCTAGACTTATGCTGTCACTTATAATTTTTGGTCATTAGGTATTCCCTTAATTTCTTGATTAAAAACTAACAAGGTACTTGGCAGGGGCATATTCTAGCAAGTCACTTTGAATATCTGGTGACATACTGGGTTTAGGAATTTCCTCTTTGACAGCCTGTTGTTCACAATTTTCTTCACGCACGACTGGAAGTTTTTATTTTCTGTATTATTAAAATCCTTGGTTCTCTTCTCTGCAGGACCTAAGAATGTTATCTCTTGGTTCTTGAAATATACAAGGAATTAAAAGGGACGAATTATAAGCCTCTTTAGGGAAAATTCCTGCCTCGTCTTTGTTCTTTCACTATCAACCCCTTCATAACATTTCGTCCAACCGTATTTCTTGTTGACACAGCAGCATCAGCTCCCAATTTATAGAACAGTTTTCAAAGGAATGCTCTCTTCCTTATTCGTTCGTTCCAATTTATCACTGGATCTTTTTCTTCTGTTACTTCTTTCATTTTTGTTGATAATACAACGCTACAAAAATATCTAGACGTTTGTGTCCTTGACATATTCCATTGTTTGGTCTTAAAACTGTAAAGGGTCTTTCTTCATCTGCACATTATGACCTTAAAACCATTACTCGATTTTTTTTATTCTGTTTAATGACAAAATGAGAGTAATGGACTCTCAGCAGTATTTAAATTCTTCAAACTTGTCTTGGGATAGTAAAAGAATTCATACTGAAAAAAACTGCCGTTTAAAAATGGACCAAACAAGAGAGAGAGAGAGAGAGAGAGAGAGAGAGAGAGAGAGAGAGAGAGAGAGAGAGAGAGAGAGAGAGAGAGAGAGAGAGAGAGAGAGAGAGAGAGAGAGAGAGCAAAAATCAGTGCTTCAGTCAACAATGGAACTACTGGATATGTATGTAAACACAGCCGTGATATTATCATGAAACGAAGACTAAAAGCGGAAAAGAGAGTCACAGGTTCTAGCAGACTTGACCTTCGATTGTTTCTGCAATTTTATAACGCAACAACTACAGTTCCGGGGCGAGTGTAGAACGACTTCGATCGAAAAAGGATACTATCAGCGATTCTACCTTTACTCTTGTTTATATCTAATATTATTTACCAAATAGTGCTTTCTTCTAAAAGCTTCCATGTCGAAAAAATTGATAGACTGCACAGGTTCTCTACCAAAAATAATAGTGTGTGCAGTAGAGCCGTTTTCTATGTCTCCTAAATCCACGTTTTCGTCTTTTCCACAATGGGTTTAAGGAGGGACTTGTGTAAACTGTACAAATGTCTGGCACTTTTTCCCAAGCAAGAACACATCTATGTTTGAAGTTTTTTCATCATAGTTGACTCCAGGGTCGCGTGACATGAAAGGTCTCTGTGAATTCCTCCACTTATCTCTTTTCTTTATGTTTTATCTTCCAAAAGTCTCCACTCAACTCCAGCCTTCCTTCTCACAGTTCTCCTCCGAGACTGGGACTTTAAACTCTTTTGGTGTCCGCAGGAAAGTTGGTTGTATTATTAAGTATTATTCTGCAATGGTTGCCCAAAAGGCATGCCCAAGCCATCAGCATCCACCTTTCATCATTATCTCATCAATATATGGAACTTTCGTAAATTTTCCTTATGGTATCTATTATTTCCAACTCTTTCCTGCCATCCAACTCCTCTTATTCTTCTTAAAACCTTTACTCACATGACGGAAAAAAAGATGAGACTAGAAATACGTATTACCTTATTCAGGTTACAAATTAACTTCAATCTATTTGTTTCTAAATACTATTCAACCACCATATTTAATTTGCCTGCTTTAGTCTTTCACTAAATTCCAACTGAATATCACTGTTCATAAATATTTGAAAGACTCAACTTCATTCAATCCTTTCTCCATTTAATGTTCGTCTCTGAATATACTGTCATCATTATCTCTGTTTTGAATAAATGTCTTTAGAGTCTCATCTCTCGAGATAGTTGATTTACTCTATTAAGAAAACTTTGTACATTTTAAAGTCCCAGTCTGGAGATGAGCGAAGCCTTTCGGAAGATAAAACATAGGGAAGAGATCAGTGGCGGAATTTCACAGACATCATCATATTTAGACTTCCCATTACTCAAGGCTGAAATAAAATTACGCTGTACTATTCGATTCAACAACAATTCATTTGGCAATACCAAATCAACTACTACGCAACTACTTCGTTCATCGATAATTTCCTTTATATAAATCATGGGACTCCCACAGGGCCCCATGACCATTCCATAAGATTGGTCTCTAGACATTGTCAAATCCCTTCTCGTAATCAATAAATGCCATCAAAAGGGGAATTTTTAAATTCCATACACTGCTGCACTACCTTTTCTAAAACAAACTGGTTCTTATCTAAGCTTCGTAAAATTTATTTTCACCAGCCTACTGAGAATAAGCATACTTAAGCCCTCGATTTATACGAAATCAGACATACGAACACCACGCGACAAATAATTTCACTGCAGCCGGTTCGTGTGATCCCAAAAACTATTGCTGGCACCTGGCCTGCTTATTCTAACAATTTATATACGATTAAGTAACAACATGTATGAATCTCACTATGGCTTCTTTCCATCCTACCAGCATTCTACACTGCCTGTGTCTGCGCTATCCACCCTACACCTGCTGATGTTCATGCAATACCCAATGATGTTTTCTATCATCTACACTGCCTGTTTTTGAAAACACAGAACTATTTCCCTTCTCGCTGTGAGTGCTGCGCCTCGCCCCTCTTCCTACATTTCAGAGCAGCCTCAAGGATCTGTTTTGTATGACTCATTTATTTCTAACTTTTCCTCACAGATCTACATCAGAATAATTTTCCCTTAACACATATGCAATTACTTTTAATCTTTATCATCCACAGATCACTGCATTCTCACTGTAAAAAAAAAATCGGAACAGACTACTTGCCATGAACAGACCGCAAGTTTCATTAAAGTATCAAGTTTAGGATGTTGGACACGGCGTGATAATATTTTCCTTTCATTTATCACCAAAATAACTCATCACCTTTGGAAAACGAATACTATATAGAAGAGTGGACGATAAATGACAGGAAAATATCAATGTCCCGCGAAGGTTAAACATCCAAAACCTAATACTATAATTGCAACCTGGAACTCAGCGAGAGCTACACCAACTTGCTTTTTTGCGAATAAGAAATGAAATAGTTTTCAGTAAAAGGATTGCAAGCCTTTGGTAATGGACAGTACATCAACATGGTTCCTAAACAGAATATGGGTGGCTATACTCTGTAAAGGAAGGTCTTGGGGCATGGGCACCGATGGAAGCTTACTATAGTAGATTCACATCAACCGTGCATTTGATGTCTAGGCCAGTCCCTTACGACGCTCCTGATTGGCTGTTGATAAGCCAATCACAGGGCTGGAAACTCTCAGTCTCTCTCGAGAGTTCACATGGGTAGGATCTATGTTCCACCTCTCCTGAGAGATACGTCTTACAAAAGTATCCCTCAGGAGAGGTGGAACATACATCCTGCCTAAGTGAACTCTCGAGAGAGACTGAGAGTTTCCAGCCCTGTGACTGGCTTATCAACAGCCAATCAGGAGCGTCGTAAGGGACTGGCCTAGACATCAAATGCACGGTTGATGTGAATCTACAAAAGTGCTTTTGGAAGTTGAATAGGATATCTCCCAGTGACGGTCTAAATTACAGATTTTTTTGCTAAAACAAACAGAGGCCCCCATTCTGCAGGATCTTGTAAAGAAAAATTAACATCCCGTGAAGCCTCCGAACGCCAGACAAGTGAACTACACTTCAAAAAGCATTCTGAGATTATCGTTACAGCAATACGTGCCCCCAACTAACTTCTAGTTAAGAGCATTCCAAGTCATGATATGATGACATCGTCATGGTTCTAACAAAGACATGTAATTCCAACAATCGTCCAGCGAAATGTATTTGGAATTAGAAAAAATAGTCTGCGGGTTTCCATGCCACCGTTTCACCTAATCACACACGATTAAAGCAAACATCGGACGACCAACACACTGAAAGGCAGACAGGACGACAGACAAAAGGATGGTCTCTCTTCATGTACAACTATAAAAGACAGCCTCCCTTTTTACCTAGTTTGACTGAAGCCAATTAAGCAGAGTAGGAGTTATGGTGACGTTAAAGTTTAAGAGAATAGAACGTAGGATTTGAGCTAAAGGCCCAACGCTGTGACCTGAGGTCATTCAGCGGTGAAACAGAAATTTATAGTCAAGAAATCTGAAAGGTGTAACAGGATGAAAATCTCGCAGTTGCACTATGATTCAATTGATAGTAGAGGGTGGAAGGGAAGATGGAAGAAAGAGAATATGAATGAAGGCACAATAAAAGGCATGAAAGGGCTTGCAACTAGGGGACGAAGGGACGCTGCACAGAACCTTAAATGATGCCTACAGCGCACCGCATGAGGTGCACTGACAGCACTAATCCACTACGGAATTTAAGTGTAAGAGACTCACTGGCAGACAAAAGACAGATAAGTCTGCATGTAGAGACTGTGATGACAGACAGACATACAACATCCCTATAGGCAAGTCTATTGAATTTTACGATGGTCTATCTTGCGTTCTTTACAGTAAAAAGCCTGCATGTAATCCCCTCATCCAGGTGGGAGGAGGAATCGTGGCGACAGGAAGGTAAAAAACGGAGAAATAATGAATAACTAATTTGATGCTACACGGTACATCACTAGGTATGTTTGGGTAGAGGAAAGATCCGAAACTAATGAATAGGAGAGACAACTGTCCCCTCTTATAAATGAAATGACCTAATAAGTAATTGTTAGAGTTGTAATTGTGAAGTATTGTTTAGATGGAACTAGCAAATATCTGTTCTCTTGAAGGCGAAAGAACAGAGTAATTGGCTGGGGAAAGGCAAGGTCTGTAGACTATTTATTTGTTTAAAATAGTTGTAGGAGAAAATAGCAAAAAGAAGCTGCACAGACTGGTACGTACAAGAGCTTGAAAGCGCTTGCATGAGTCTTTCGAAGCCAAAGAAGAATGTACGAAGGGTTTATTTTGGCCACCCTAATGCTCTAAAGGTAAGTGTGGTTTGTTTAATAGTAATAAAAAAAGTCGAAGAGCTGCTGATATGAATTGCCTCTGAATATCAATCAGTTCAATGTAACTGGGTGATATGGAGGGAATAAAAAGATGGTGACAATAGATATAGTTTAAAAGTCTTGGGAGAAAAAAACAGGATAGGTCATCATAATCGCATACGTTTTTATAAGGTCCTTGATATAAAGGCAACATGACAAAGAATGTTAAATGTGCAGATCAATCGATACAGGGCTAAACTTCAATGGAATCTACTGCAGTGGAACAAAGGAAAATATTGTTAAATATCGTGCAAAGACCTAAGAGCTACGAGGATAAGCATCATCCGAGTGCTAAGATACGTAATCACTGGAAAAGAAAAAGGGACGCGAAATAATTCACAATAAATGGAGTAAGTTACTTGCCAAAGAGATAACGCATTATGAAAATATTCAACAGCATTACTCAGGTTAGTTTGTTTGTTTGTGTTTATGGTGTTTTTACGTTGCATGGAACCAGTGGTTATTCAGCAACGGGACCAATGGCTTTACATGACTTCCGAACCACGTCGAGAGTGAACTTCTATTACCAGAAATACACATCTCTCACTCCTCAATGGAATGGCCGAGAATCGAACCCGCGACCACCGAGGTGAGAAGCAAACACCAAACCAACCACGCCACTGAGGCGCTACTTAGGTTAATTTGTAAAAACATATTTTTACAATAATTATTATATTTTGGCCCCTTCATGTCTCTTTCGTGAAAAAATCTTACGGACATAATTTTACTTTAAAGATGGTTTGTTAGTCAAACCACAAAGTGACATGATACTACACAAAGCAAAAGCAAATCCCTTTCATTCATCGAAAACAATCTTTAAACCAGCAGCTAAACATCTGTCCAAAGGTTCAACCTGTTCTGAAGTATTCATGAACTTTGTGCATCCAAAATGCCCATCTCTCCCAAACCAATAATTTGTGGAACTTTAAATAAACAAGAAAGCACTGAAATATGCCTCAACAATTGACACCCGCCATGAAAAGCATTTTATGGTGCACCGTAAATTTAATGACTAACTTAGCGAGCACTAACCCGAGCAAGAACACATGTATTTGATGCAAAGGGAGACCTTTTACACACTTCATGCACTGGGTTTCTATCTAGAATCCTTACGCCTACTTTAACGAAAAAAGATCACACACAAATGAAATGTTTACAACTGGAAAAGCTGGTGTACGTTAAGAATACACACTATGTACTTTATGAGATTGATGACATGCCTCAATATACAATCAATACAATACATATACATTTACTGGGGTGTCCACATGCTTGTGTAGAAACAAAATTGCATGCATACCGTATATAAGTGAACTAAATACCTGCATTACAGAACTCACAAACTGCATTAATGTAGTACAAGTCAAAAAGGTGGAAGTTCACAGTACATACCTGAAAGAAAAAACAAATGGGTTAGATCAAAGAATTATCACCAAGATTTAAAATAAAACAATATAAATTGATGTTAACTGTAAAAAAAAATTACTGTATTCATTAATGTGTTAACCCTTTCTTTAAATACCCCACACACTACTAGATATTTTGCTCATATAAAAAACAGTAAAATACTATGTTTCTTTTGTACCTAGGAAGCCTATGATCAGCAATAGCCGGTGTAGCGTTTGATATGCACTCCCCAGTCATAATTAAACACGAGTTGCACTCCCCAGTCATTATTATACGTCAAATCACAATTTTTGAAAGTAAATTGTATTTTTCCTAACTATACAAACCTAGGTCCTTTACAATAGGAATTACTTAAGGCGAAGCCTGGACAAGGCCGCTGAACTTTTAACAGAGCTGTGCGGTAGTTAACTACCGTCCGGTCGTTGGTTTTGCCAAGACCAGGGTTGAGCGTTCAACTTGCTCTTGGCCCAGGTAACAGATGGAGGGGTGGCATGAGGTGGACAGTATGTGTAAAGGACCTAGGTTTGTATAGTTAGGAAAAATAAAATTTACTTTCAAAAATTGTGATTTGTTCCTACACGGTATACAAACCGTCAGTCCTTTACAATAGGAAGACTCACTGATTGGTGGGAAGAATCTGAGTGAGATTCTGAACTGACTGGAGTTCAACCTACCTGGGCTCCTCTCCCAGTCTTTAGAGCGAGGGAGAGGGACCCGCCACTGACCATTGATCAGGGTTAGGGAACCGTGAGGTCAGAGACATTCTTTTGGTCTTTTCCTTAAGGCGCGAAGCGTAATTCGCACTTAGGGGAAAGCGAAGAACCATATGCCAAGACACACTAAGGCAAATATAAGGCAAAGGGTTTGTCTTATGTCTGGGACCTCCCATTTCCTGCCTTGTCGGGGAAACGGGGAGGAATGTGCTTCTATTGCTAATAAAGGAATAGAAAGGATACTCCAAAGAGTGTCTTACCTGCATCTGTGCTCGGTCCAGCATGTAACGGTCCACGTACTCTCTGCCCGGGAATAGAAAGGATACTCCAAGGAGTGTCTTACCTGCATCTGTGCTCGGTCCAGCATGTAATGGTCCGCGTACTCTCTGCCTGAAGGGAAAGAGTAGGATGAAAGGAAGGAAGCACAGCCAGTCACTCTGCAATCGTATCCGATCATACCGTACAACAAGACTAGATGCTAACCTTTCTTGTTAGAGGAGCTGGGTAAGCTACACAACTTGTTGAACATCCAAAAGGACTTGTGGGCAACATCCTGAAGGTAATGAGAGGTGAAGGTAGTCTGGCGCGCCCAGTCAAAACCTGTTGAACCAACAGGTTCTTCCGGAACACAAAGGAAGGGGCAATACCCCTGACCTCGTGAGCTCTCGGACAAAAGGCACCAGTGTCGTCGCCTGCAGCAGAGTATGCGTTCCTGATCGTCTTACAAAGCCAGAAAGAGATAGTGCTCTTGGACACCTCTTTCTTGGGGCCTCCAGTGCTAACGAAAAGTAGTCGACACTCAGGCCAAAGATGTCGAGTCCTCCTCAGGTAGTGCTCTAACTGGACAGAGTAGCATCTTGTCTGGATCATCATCAACAAAGTCATTGAGGGAGGGGATGGAGAAGGACTCGAATTGGGCATCAGGGACCGCAGGATTCTGAGTCTTCGCTATGAATTCTTGGACAAATTCTAGCGTTACCGATCCCCACCCTCATGTATGTTTAAAATCGAAGGAAAGACCATGAAGTTCGCCTACTCTCTTCGCCAATGCCAGGGCCAGCAAAAAGACGGTCTTGAGGGTCAGATCCCTGTCTGACGACTCTCAGAGTGGCTCGTACAGGGCACGAATCAGGCTCTGCAAATTGACAGTCACATCCTAAGCAGGGGGCCTGAGGTCCCTGGGTGGGCAAGACCTCTCGAAGCTCCTCACAAGGAGGGAAATCTCAAAAGAAGCAATTTCTTTCCCTTTCAGCTTGAGGACCAAGACTAAGGCAGCCCTATAGCCTTTTACCGCTGAAACAGAGAGGAGCGTCTCTTGACAAAGGTAGACTAGGAAGTCCGCGACCTGCTGAATAGTGGCTCTGATTGGAGAGATACCCCGTCTACAGCACCAACCACAGAAGATGGCCCACTTCCCCTGGTAAACAGTCGTAGAGGACTTCCAAACAGCCGTACTCTTCCAGGTCGTCCCACGGATGTTGGAATGCGTCTTCCACAGCTGCCCACGGGTCCGGTACAACCAAACAGAAGATCTCCACCTTCCTGTTGTACTGGGTGGCAAACAAGTCTATGACTGGAAGCTCCCATAGGCTGAAGAGCCTTTCCACTACATCCTGGTGTAGGGACCACTCGGTTCCTACCACGTGATTCTGGCAGCTGAGCTTGTCTGCTACTACATTCCTCTTGCCCGGAATGTATCTGGCTGACAGCTCCACTGTGTGAGCCAAGGCCCACTCATGCACCTGCATTGTCAATCTGTGGAGCTTGAGGGAGACAAGTCCCCTTGTTTGTTGATATATGCCACTACTGTGGTGTTGTCGCTCATCAACACCACTGAGTATCCCATTACTCATTCCCGAAACTCCTGAAGAGCCAGGAAGGCTGCCTTGAGTTCGAGAACGTTAATGTGAAGGTGCTTGTCATGATCATTACACACACCTGCAGTCAGCAACTCCTCCAGGTGTGCACCCCACCCCTCATTCGATGCATCCGAGAATAGGAGCATGTCCGGAGGGGGAGCCGTCAGATCCACTCCTACCGTGAGGTTCCTGTTGTCCGTCCACCAATCCAGGTCCTCCCTTACCTCCTGTGAGAGAGGAATGAGGAGAGAGTGAGGATCTTGTGACTGGGACCAAACGTCTCTGAGTCTCCTCTGAAGAGACCACAGGTGTAGCCGGCTGTGAGGGACCAGTTTCTCCAAGGACGACAAGTGACCGATCATGACTTGCCAAAGCCGGGCAGGTTGTTCCTGTCTTGACAAGAACTGTCGTGCTACCTCTCTGAACTTCCTGATACAAGAGTCCGAGGGGAAGACTCTTGCTGCTACCGTATCTATCAACATGCCCAAATACAACGTCCTTTGCTTGGGTTTGAAATCTGACTTTTCCAGGTTTATCAGGATCCCAAGATTCCCACAAAACTCGAGGAGTCAATTCCTGTCCTGTAGCAATTGCGAGCGATAGCTCGCCAGGAGCAGCCAATCATCGAGATACCTAAAAAGATGTATCCCGTTCGAATGTACCCAAGCCAAAACCAAGGTGAACACTCTCATGAACACCTGGGGAACGGTCGACAGTTGGAAGCATAGAGCCTTGAACTGGTAGATCGTCTCCCCCAGGACAAAGAGGAGGTACTTGCGGGAAGACCTGTGGATGGGTGTTTGGAAATACGCATCCTTCAGATCTACCATAAGCATGAAGTCATTCTTCCTGATGGAGACCAGCACTGAGCGCGCTGTTTCCATCTTGAACCGAGTCTGGCGAACGAATTGGTTCAGGAGAGAGGTCTACGACCGGTCTCCATCCTGCCGAAGCCTTCTCTACAAGAAAGATTCAGCTGTAAAAGCCAGGAGACCTGTCCGACACGACTTCTATAGCACTGTTCTGCAACATTGCTTGCACTTCCTGCAGCAATGTTTGATGTCTCTCTGATCCCACTATGTAGGATCGAAGCTGGACCGGATGGTTGGTGAGGGGTGGCGGAGACTCTAAGGGGAGTAGATAGCCCTCCTGAAGGACATCCACTACACAGGTCTCCACTCCGTATCATTGCCAAGTTGCTGTCATGCTTTATAGCGAATTATAAGTTAAAGGAAAGGAACATGCATCTTCTTCGAGATGGTCTGCAGCGAGGAGGCATTCGCGCACATGTTGGAGGCGCCTGGTCTCATGATTGTTCGAGAATCTCCCAGGTGTGTTGTTAGAACTCTACACGCGCCGTCACGTCGCTAGAAACGCCACGTATTATGATGTAATCATCTGGATCCTTCTAAAAAGTTCCTGTTGGAGACGACTTTTGCCGGTAGGCTCCGCCCTTTTCAGCCCCGCCCCCAGATTGCCGTATATATATATGCCCTTTGGAAGTAGAAGAAATCAGATCATCAGAGAGAGATAAGAAAAGAAGGAAGAGACAAAGGATAAGAGTGGAAGAAGACGCACAAGAGTGTGTGATCGGAATCGAGTCAAGTCATCCACAGTAAGAGGGAGAGAGAGAGAGAGAGAGGGATATTCTGACGTTGAGAAACCCTTCAGAGAAGAAATGTCCTACAAGTGGTTTTGAGGAGTAACCTGCCCTTCAAGTATCAAGAATAGACATTGCTTTCTGCAGTACGGAGTCAAGAAGACGTCTGAAGTTCTGCAGTTCTCCTTTGTGAAGCCGTCACATCCAGCGTTGATTTTTGACAGCTGCAAAACTGACCAGCAAGTATTACATTACGGCACCGTTTGCCCAGTTCACATACTGTAAGATTTTATTTTTGTTATGTAAATAGGAGAAACCATTCTGTATTTATCTTTGTTAGTAAGCTTGTAAATAAACCTTTGTTCTGTTTGTGTTTCTTTCTATATTCGTATCCCGAGTTTTTGTTTATCATTATTAAAAACCTGTAGCGGACCTGGGTCTGTAACAGAAGCTGGAGGGGAATGCTGGCCCTAGCGTTTCCCTTTGGACTTCTTCTTCTTCCCCTTCCTTCCTCGTCCTGGCTGGAAATCATTCTAAAAAGGACGGGAAGTCTTGGACTTGGAGGCGGAAGAAGAAGGCTGGGATGCCCCCCCTGGTTCCCTTCGAAGCAGAAGCCTTCTTGAAGCCAAGGAAGTGCTAGTCCGACTCACAGGTCTGACCACAGCAGGACACGAAGGTGCAGAGGCTTTCATTGCTGCCTGGTGGACAAGCCTGTCCTTATCCTTATCCCAACGCTTGTCCACCGCAGCATCTACTTGCTCTCTATCGAAGAAAGAAGAACCCAGCAATGGTTCGTTATGTAAGGCCAAGACGGTCCGTTATGTAAGGCCAAGACCGACTCGGAGCCGAGAGACCTGGATACTCGGGAGAGGGTGGCGTTGCGCCTCTTGAGTACCAGGTTCACCCACAGATTGTCAGTCTGGTGGGCCAGCTAGGTAATTGCCCTACCCCCAGAATGGCAGTCTCCCGAAAGCTGAGTACTCCCCAGGGTGATGGCCCCAGAAGAAGCAGCGACTTTGGACACTGTGAAAGACCACAGGTCCAACCAGGAGACTGCATGGATAGCCGCCAGGCGGTGGTTTCCAACGTCATTGCCTCCTGCTGCGAGAGAGTGACATTCTCTGCAGTCAGGTGTTGCAGTGACAGGCCCAGTCTGAGGCGAACCACGTCCGGGTCAACCTGCTTGGTTGGTAGAGGCCTGTCTGTCGGTGCGTAGAAGCACATCTGGCGAGGTAGAGGAGGGGAGAGCAGCCACTCCGAATGGCTGGATCGCAGGGAATTCTCCTGTCCGGAGACAAGATCAGTTGCTTGACCCAGCACGCCGTTAGCCAAGGATGACCAAGGGAGTCCCGTCGAAGCCTTGGGTTCCTTCTTGGGACCCAAAAATGATTTGAGGCGGAAGGGACAATCTCCCAAAGAAGATGTCATGGCTGCTTCCCCAAGACCGTTATGCTAACGGATCAGTGCAACGATCTCTGCGAATATCCTCTGCATCTTGGGGGTGTCCGAGTCCCTTGGTAAAGGCCCAAGTCCTTCCAGGGATTGGTCTTCCCAATCTGCTCCTCCGTCAGGAGGAATCAAGCCAGACCCCTTAGATCCATACTCAACAACTTTGGCATATGATCGTTGGGGTCCTATGACTCCGGGAACTTAGGCCGTTGCTGAATCCTGTGGAGAAGACTCTACGGGGTTCCTACTATTCACCTCGCCCCTCCCAGTGTATCCCAAGGAAGTAGAGGGAATGGGAGAGATGGATTGGATGTCATCACTCCTCCTAGTAGCGGTACTGCCAGGTGGGGTGAGCAACACCCCTGTACCAACTTGCGGTGTTGACAAGGGCGTGTGTCCACGATCGTACTGACAATGTGGCCTCCCGAGGAGACTGCATCTGTTCTCTTTGCTCCGCAGCAATGCTGGTGGCAGCGCTGGTGGGAGCCGCGGTCTTCTTGTGAGCAGCAGACCCAGTCCCCCACCTGACGCGAACGTGCATCCCCCTCATGACATGTCCCAGTGCTCTTCGGGGCTGAAGTCCCTGATGAAGAGAACTGAACAAGAGACCACTTCTTCGTCTACCCCATTGCTCCTTCCAACGTGGGAGGTGCAACAGTCTTGGCTCCTGACGAAGAGCCAGTCTTAGTCTTCACAGGCGGGTTTGAGCTACGGCTCGATCCCTTCTCTTGTTTCTTGCCACCAACGGTGGATGTGCTGCCCCCTTTGGAAGGCAGCACACTCGTAGTTACTCATGAATGAGACCCTGACATGGCTCCAGTTCCTCCAGCAGCGCCATCAAAACTCGGAGTTGGAGTGCGAACCATGGTTCATTCTCCAGAGGCCGATAAGGCTCTGGCCTTGGTAGGCAGAGCCTTGGTTCCCTTTCCCGGAGAGGGAGAGCCAACAAGAGGGCCAAATGCCTTCCTCCCGGAGGAGAAGAGCAGACCCTTAGAAGTTTCAGCACAAGACTTCTTAGGGGGGAGAGACGACCTTCTCCTTCTTAGGTAGTGCGACCCTCGGAGGAGAGGGGGAAGAAGAGGCGGACGAAGATGAAGATAAAGATGGCTCCGAAGAGGAAGACAACGACACTTTTCTAGCTCTCTTCCTCCTCAACTTCTTCGAAACCTTCTCCAGGAACGAAACAAGGGCACTCCCGGGAACATCAGCGGCAGCAGGCACACGTACTGAGGCTGCAGTCTCGCTGGGGACAGGTCCAGGGGCTCAGGTACAGGAACAGCATCCGGTCCGGGAACAACAGCAGGTCTGGCTGGTACAGAGGGGTTCAAGAAGCAGTCCGGAGAAAATTCTACAGGGACAAGTCCTAACCTCGGTAGGGTCAGCAAAGCCCTGACCTCTGGTGACATCAGGGACGGCAGGAGCCCAGGGGGCAGCATCGTAAAGGGAGCGAAGGAAGGCAGTTGACGCCCGCCGCCCGTTGAAGCCGAGACATTCGTCGGGTGGTGGGACCAGACCAGGTGCGGGGGGCCAAGTAGCCAGGCTGGGACACGGTAGAGGTGGTAGGGGTGGCGACTGAGTGGGTGGCAGCACTGATGAGCGAGCAGCGCTGGCACCAAGAGGGATGCTGAGAAGCCCAAGGAGACCCAGGCCTGGGCTAACCCGGGCATAATACCTGCAGGGGGAATAGTTGGGTTAAAGGGTGGGGTCGATCCCTGATCCGAAGGAAGACCTTCGGGGCAGGGAGATCCCCTGAAGTGCATCCCTCAAGGTCGCTGCTAAAGCTCCTTCCTCCTCTTTCCCCCCGACTCGTTGGAAAGGCAAGGGGAGAGAGAGAAGCTTCCCCTGGAGGGGTAGCAGCGAACGTAGGTCGGTCACATGGGAGCAAGAACGGGGCAGAAGAATCCCGTACAGGAGTGGAAAGGGGTGAAACACTCCCCGCCAGGGCTTAGGTCTCCTGACATAGCACCTCCTGCCAGCGAACTTCTCCCACTTTGTGGTAGACCACGAGGAACACTCCACACAAGTAACAACTCCATCACAATCCATTCCTTGGCACAAACCACAAACCAAATGGGGGTCCACTTCAACCAAAGAGCAAATCCTATTACACCTTTAACTGTCTACTCCCGGGTAACGCCTAATGGAAGTAGACGGCAACAGGGGCTGGAAAACTGTCAAAAACAGCAAAGATATCAAAAGGAACAAAACAAGAAATTTCCCACCAAGAAACAGTGAAGTTCAGCTGAGAAAGTCGGGCAGAGAGAGCAGGGGTACATCCTCACTCGATGACGGCCGAAAGCAAATTGAATATTCAACCCCGGTCTTGGCATAACAAACGACTGGACGGTAGTTAACTATCGCACTGCCTTGTTAAAAGTTCAGTGGTTGCGTCCAGGCTTCGCCTTAAGTAATTCCTATTGTAAAGGACCGACGGCTTGTATACCATGTAGGAACAAATATAGACTCCCCTTGAATTATTTGCACTCCTCCAGTCATTATTATAAATGTAATTCCCACTCCCCTCCCACACATCAATGCTATACAGTATTATGTACTCAGCATTCTATAGTTGCTTTCATACATAGGGTTTAGACATAATTGTATACTTGTTTATATATTATATTTAGATTGCTTGGCATGGCATGGTTTGGCTAGGCTTGGCTTTAAGAGTTCTTGGCTTGGTTTGGCTTGGCTTGGCTTGGCTTGGCTTGGCTTGGCTTTTAAAGTTCTTGGCTAGGCTAGGCTTAGCTTTTAGAGTTCTTGGCTAGGCTTGGCTTGGCTTTTAGAGTTCTTGGCTTGTCTTTTGGAGTTCTTGGCTAGGCTTGGCTTGGCTTAGTTTTTCGAGTTCTTGGCTAAGCTTGGCTTGGCTTTTAAAGATCTTGGCTAGGCTTGGTTTGGCTTGGATTTTAGTTTTCTTGGCTAGGCTTGGATTGACTTAGCTTTTAGAGTCCTTGGCTAGGCTTGACTTGGCTAGGCTTTTAGAGTTCTTGGATAGGCTTGGCTTGCTTTAGCTTTTAGAGTTCTTGGCTTGGCTTGCTTTAGCTTTTAGAGTTCTTGGCTTGGCTTGCTTTAGCTTTTAGAGTTCTTGGCTTGGCTTGAATTGGCTTTGAGCTCATGGCATGGCATGGCTTGGCTTTTAGAGTTCTTGGTTCGGCTTGGCTTGTCGTTTAGAATTGTTGGCTAGGCTTGGCTTGGCTTGGTTTTTAGAGTTCTTGGCTTGGCATGGCTTGGCTTGGCTTTTAGAGTTCTTGGTTTGGCTTCACTTAGCTTTTAAAGTTCTTGGCTAGGCTGGGCCTGGCTTAGTTTTTAGTTCTAGGCTTGGCTTGGCTTGGCTTAGCTTTTAGAGTTCTTGGCCTGGCTTTGCTTAGCTTGCCTTTTCGAGTTCTTGGCTTGGCTTGGCTTGACTTGACTTGACTTGACTTGGCTTGGCTTGGCTTTTAGTGCTTGGCTTATTTGGCTTGGCTTTGCTTTAATAGTTAATGGGTAGGCTTGGCTTGGCTTGGCTTGGCTTTTACAGTTCTTGGCTAGGCTTTGCTTAGCTTGGCTTAGCTTAACTTCTAGAGTTCTTGGCTAAGCTTGGCTTGGGTTGGCTTGCCTTGGTTTAGAGTTCTTGGCTTGGCTTGGCTTGGCTTGGCCTTTAGAGTTCTTGGCTTAGCTTGGCTTGACTGGCTTTTAGATTTCCTTGCTAGGCTTGAATTGGCTTGGCTTGGCTTGGTTTTTAGAGTTCTTGGCATGGCATGGCATGTCTTGGCTTGGCTTTTAGAGTTCTTGGCTTGGCTTGGCTTGGCTTGGCTTGGCTTGGCCTTTAGAGTTTTGGCTAGGCTTGGTTTGGCTTGGCTTGTTTTTTAGAGTTAATGACTAGGCTTTTGGAGTGCATGGCTTGGTTTGGCTTGGCTTTTAGAGTTCTTGGCTTGGCTTGGCTTAGCTTTTAGTTATTGGCATGGAATGGCTTGGATTAGCTTGGCTAGGTTTGGCTTGGTTTTTAGAGTTAATGCATGGCATGTCTTGGCTTGGCTTTTAAAATTCTTGGCTAGGCTTGGCTTGGCTTTTAGAGTTTTTGCCTAAGCTTGGCTTAGCTTGGCTTTTAGAGTTTTTGCCTAAGCTTGGCTTAGCTTGGCTTTTAGAGTTCTTGGATGGCTTGGCTTGGCTTTTAAAGTTCTTGGCTAGTCTTGCCTTGGTTTGGCTTTTAGAGTTCTTGGCTTGGCTTGGCTTGGCTTGGCTTTTAGAGTTCTTGGCTAGGCTTGGCTTGGCTTTTAGAGTTCTTGGCTCTGCTTGGCTTGGCTTAGTTTTTATAGTTCTTGGCTAGGCTTGGCTTGGCTTTTAGAGTTCTTGGCATGGCTTGGCTTGGCTTGGTTTTTAGAGTTCTTGGCTTAGTTTGACTTGGCTTGGCTTTTGGAATTCTTGGTATGGCCTTGCTTTGCTTAGCTTTTAGAGTTCTTGGCTTGGTTTGGCTTGGCTTTTAGAGGGCTTGGCTTGACTTTTAGAGTTCTTGGCAAGGCTTAGCTTGGGTTGGCCTAGATTAGCTTTTAAGTTTTTGGCTTGGCTTGGCTTGCCTTTTAGAGTTCTTGGCAAGGCATGACTTGGCTTGGCTTGGCTTTTAGAGTTCTTGGCTAGGCTTGTGTTGACTTGGATTGGCTTTTAATGTTCTTGCCATGGTATGTCTGGATTGGCTTGGCTTTTAGAGTTCTTGGGACGGCATGGCTTGGCTTGGTTTTTAGAGTTCTTGGGATGGCATGGCTTGGGTTGGGTTGGGTTGGCTTTTAGAGTGCTTGGCTTGGCTTGGCTTTTAGAGTGCTTGGCTTGGTTTTTAGAGTTCTTGGCTAGGCTAGGCTTGGCTTGGCTTGGCTTGGCTTAGCTTGGTTTGGCTTGGCTTTTAGAGTTCTTGGCACGGCTAGGCTTGGATTTTCGGGTTCTTGGCTTTGCTTGGCTTGGCTTTCAGAATTCTTATCTTGGATTGGATTGGCTTGGCAGCTTAGCTTTTCGAGTTCTTAGCTTGGCTTGGCTTGTTTTTGGAGTTCTTGGTATGGCTTGGCTTGGCTTTTAGAGTTTGACTTGGCTTGGCTTGGTTTTTAGAGTTCTTGGCTTGGTTTGGCTTTTAGAGATCTTGGCTAGGCTTAGCTTGCTTGAGTGCAAAGCTTGGCTTGGCTTTTAGAGTGCTCTACTTGGTTTTTAGAGTTCTTGGCTAGGCTTGGTTTGGCTTGGCTTGGCATTTTGAGTTCTTGGCTAGGCTTGGTTTGGCTTGGCTTGGTTTATAGAGTGCTTGGTAGAGTGCTCTGGTTGGCTTGGCTTTGTTTGGCTTTTAGAATTAATGGCTAGGCTTGGCTTGGCTTTTAGTGCATGGCTTGGTTTAGCTTGGCATTTTGTTCATGGCTAGGCTTGGCATTTATAGTGCTTGGTTTGGCTTGGCTTTTAGAGTTCTTGACTAGGCTTGGCTTGGCTTTTAGTATTTGGCTTGGTTTTAGAATACTTGGCTTGGCTTTAAGAGTTCTTGGGTTGGGTTGACTTTTAGAATGTTTGGCATGGCTTGGCTTGGCTTTTAGAGTTCTTGGCTTGGCTTGGCTTGGCTTATCTTTTAGAGCGCTTGGCATGGATGGCAAGGCTTGGCTTTTAGAGTGCTTGGCTTGGCTTTAGAGTGCTTGGCATGATGTCGCTTGGCTTTGCTTGGGTTTCAGAATTCTTGGCTTGGCTTGGCTTGACTTGGCATTTAGAGTTCTTGGCTAGGCTTGGCTTGGTTTGGCTTAGCTTGGCTTTTAGAGATCTTGGCTTGGCCTGGCTTACCTTGACTTTTAGAGTGCTGGCATGACGTGGCTTGGCTAATCTTTTAAGAGTTATTGGCATGGCATGGCTTGGCTTGGCTTGGCTTTTGGAGCTCTTGGCATTACATGGCTTGACTTGGCATTGCCTGGCTTTTAGAATGGCTGGCATGACATGGTTTGGCTTGGCTTTTAGTTATTTGCTAGGCTTGGCTTGGCTTGGCTTGGCTTGGCTTGGCTTGCCTGGTTTCCTTGCTTGGCTTAGCCTGGCCTGGCTTTTAGAGTTCTTGGCTAGGCTTGGCTTGACTTGGCTTGACATTTAGTTTCTTGGCTTGGCTTGGCTTGGCTTGGCTTCTAGGGTTCTCGGCTAGGCTTGGCTTGGCTTGGTATTTGGAGTTCTTGGCTTGGCTTGGCTTTTATAGTTCTTGGATTGGCTTGGCTTTTAGAGTTCTTGGCATGGCATTGCTTGGCTTGGCTTGACTTGAAATGGCTTTTAGTGTTCTTGGCTTGTCATGGTTTTTATAGTTCTTGTCATGGCATTCCTTGGCTTTTAGCTGGCTTCAAGAGTTCTTGGCTTGGCTTGGCTTGGCTTTTAGATTTCTTGGCTTGGTTTGCATTTTAGAGTTCTTGGCTAGGCTTGGTATTGCTTGGCTAGGCTTGGTTTGACTTGGGTTGGGTTTTAGTTAGCTTGGTTTGTCTTGATTTTTAGAGTTCTTGGCTAGGCCTGCTTTGGTTTGGCTGGCTTTAAGAGTTGTTGGCTTGGCTTGGGTTTTAGCTGGCTTGGTATGGCTTGGTTTTTAGAGTTCTTGTCATGGCTTGGCTTGGCTGGCTTTTAAGAGTTCTTGGCTTGGTTGGCTTTTAGAGTTGGCTTGGGTTGGGTTTTAGCGCTTGTAAGCTTGGTTTTTAGAGTTCTTGTCATGGCTTGGCTTGGCTGGCTTTAAGAGTTCTTGGCTTGGCTTGGCTTTTAGAGTTTTTGGCTTGGTTTGGATTTTAGAGTTCTTGGCTAGGCTTGGTATTGCTTGGCATGGCTTTTATAATTCTTGGCTAGGCTTGGGTTTTAGTTGGCATGGTTTGGCTTGGCTTAGGTTTTAGTTGGCTTGGTTTGGCTTGGCTTTTAGAGTTCTTGGCTTGGTTTGGGTTTTAGAGTTCTTGGCTAGGCTTGGTATTGCTTGGGTTGGCTTTTAGAGTTCTTGGCTAGGCTTGGGTTTTAGTTGGCTTGGCTTTTAGAGTTCTTGGCTAAGCTTGGTTTGGCTTGGCTTGGCTTGGCTTTGAGTTCTTGGGTAGGCTTGGTTTGGCTTGGCTTGGCTTGGCTTTTAGAGTTGTTGGCTATTCTTGGATTAGCTTGGCCCTGCTTGGTGTTTAGAGTTCTTGGCTTGGGTTGGTTTGGCTTGGCTTTTAGAGTTCTTGGCTAAGCTTGAATTGACTTGGCTTGGCTTAGATTGGCTTTAAGAGTTTTTGTATTGGCTTGGTTTTAGTGTTCTTTGCATGGCATGGCTTGGCTTCACTTGGCTTTTAGAGTTCTTGGCTTGGTTTGGATTTTAGAGTTATTTGCTAGGGTTGGTTTGGTTTTAAGAATGCTTGGCTTGGCTTTTAGTGATTGCCTTGGCTTTTAGAATTCTTGGCTGGGCTTGGTTTGGCTTGGCTTGGATTTTAGTGTTCTTGGCTAGGCTTGGTTTGGCTTGGCTTAGCTTAGCTTGGCTTGGCTTTTTAGAGTTTTTGGCTAGACTTGGTTTGGCTTGGCTTTTAGAGTGCTTGGCTTGCCTTGACTTGGGTTTTAGAGTTCTTGGCTTGTCTTGGCTTGGCTTGTAGCGCTCTTGGCATGGTATGGCTTGGCTTGGCATTGCCTGGCTTTTAGATTGCATGGCATGACATGGTTTGACTTGGCTTGGCTTGGATTGGATTGGGTTGGCCTTTAGAGTTCTTGGATAGGTTTGGCTTGGCCTTTAGAGTTCTTGACTTGGCTTGGCTTTTAGTGTGCTGGCATAACATAGCTTGGCTTGGCTTATAGAGTGCTTGGCATGGCTTGGCTTGGCTTGGCTTTTAGAGTGCTTGGCATGGCTTGGCTTGACTTGGCTTTTAGAGTTCTTCGCATGGCATGACTTGGCTTGGATTGACTTGGCTTGGCTTGCTTTTAGAGTGCTTGGCATGTCATGGCTTGGCTTATATTGGCCTTGCTTGGCTTCAAGATGTTTGGTATGCCATAGCTTGGCTTGGCTAGGCTTGGGTTGGCTTGGCTTTGCTTGGCTTTTAGTGTGGTTGGCATAGCATGTCTTAGCTTAGATTGGATTGGATTGGCTTGGCTTGGCTTTTAGAGTGCTTGGCATAGCAAGGTTTGGCTTGGCTTTTGGAGTTCTTGGCATATCATGGCTTGGCTTGGCTTTTGAAGTTCTTGGCATGGCATGACATGACATGCTTGGCTTGGCTTGGTTTTTAGAGTGCATGGCATGGTTTGGCTTTGCTTGGCTTTTAGAGTGTTTGGCATGTCAAGGCTTGGCTTTGGTTGGCTTGGCTTGACTTTTAGAGTGCTTGGCATGACATGGCTTGGCTTTTAAAGTGTTTGGCATGGCATGGCATGGCATGGCTTGGCTTTTAGAGTGCTTGGCATAGCAAGGTTTGGCTTGGCTTTTGGAGTTCTTGGCATGGCATGACATGACTTGGCTTGGCTTGGCTTGGCTTTTAGAGTGGTTAGCATGGCATAGCTTGGCTTGGCTTGGCTTGGCTTTCAGAGTGCTTGGATGGCATGGTTTGTATTGGCTTGGCTTGGCTTTTAGAGGTCTTGACATTTCATGGCTTGGCTTTTAGAGTTCTTGGCATGGCTTGACTTGGCTTGGCTTAACTTGCTTGGCTTTTAGAGTTCTTGAGGTGGCATGACTTGGCTTGGCCAAGGCTTTTAGAGTTCTTGGCATGGCTTGACTTGGCTTGGCTTAACTTGCTTGGCTTTTAGAGTTCTTGAGGTGGCATGACTTGGCTTGGCTTTTAGAGTTCTTGACATGGCTTGGCTTGGCTTGCCATGGCATGGCTTTGCTTTGCTTGCCTTTTAAAGTGCTTGGCAAGTCGTGGCTTGGCTTGGCTTATCGTTTAGTGTCTTGGCATGACATGATTGGGCTTGGCTTGATTTGGGTTGGCTTTTAGTGTTCGGCATGGCATAGCTTGGCTTGGCTTGGCTTTTGGAGTGCTTGGCATGGCCTGGTTTGATTTGGCTTGGCTTTTAAAGTTCTCAGAATAACATGACTTTCCTTGGCTTTTAGAAGTTGCATGGCATAGCTTTTCTTGGCTTTTAGAGTTCTTGCCATATCATGGCTTGGTTTGGCTTGGTTTAGCTTGACATTTAGAGTTCTTGGCATATCATGGCTTGGATTGGCTTGGCTTTTAGAGTTCTTGGCATGGCATGACTTGGCTTTGCTTTGCTTGGGTTTTTGAGTTCTTGGCATGGCATGACTTGGCTTGGCTTGGCTTTTAGAGTTCTTGGCAAGACATAGCTTGGTTTGGTTTGGCTTGGCTTTTAGATTTCTTGGCCTGGCTTGGCTTGGCTTTTAGAGTTCTTGGCATGGCAGGACTTGGCTTGAGTTTTAGAGTGCTTGGCATGGCATGGCACGGCTTGGCTTGGCTTGGCTTGGCTTTAAGAGTTCTTGGCGTGGCTTGGCTTGGCTTGGCTTTTAGAGTTCTTGGCATGGTATATCTTGGCTTGGCTTGGTTTTCAGAGCTCTTGGTAAGGCATACCTTGGCTTGGTTTGGCTTTTAGAGTTCTTTACATATCATAGCTTGGCTTGGCTTTTGGAGCACTTGGCTTGGCATGGCATGGCATGGCTTGGCTTGGCTTGGCTTTTAGAGCTCTTGGCTTGGTTTGGCTTTGTTTGGCTTTTCTTTTAGAGTTATTAGCTAGACTTGGCTTGGCTTGGCTTTTAGAGCTCTTGGCTAGGCTTGGCTTGGCTTTTAGTGTTTGGCTTGGCTTGGCTTTTAGAGTTCTTTGCTAGGTTGGTTTGGCTTGGCTTGGCTTGACTCGGCTTGGCGTGGCTTAGATTAGCTTTTAGTTTTTGACATGGCTTGGCTTGGCTTTTAAAGTTCTTGGCTTTTAGTTCTGGGCAATGGCCATTCTTTAGCTTAGAATTGGCTTGGGCTTTAAGAAGTGTTTGGCATATGGGCATCTGGCTTGGCTTGGCTTGGTTTTTAGAGCGCATGGCATGACATGGTTTGGCTTTGCTTGGCTTTTAGAGTGTTTAGCATGGCATGGTTTGGCTTAGATTGGCTTGGCTTGGGTTAAAGTTTCTTGGCCTTTTAAGTTTCTGGCAATGGGCATGTCTTTTAGATTAGATTGGCTTGGCTTTAGAGTGTTTGGCATGGCATGGCTTGGCTTGGCTTGACTTGGCTTGGTTTTTAGAGCGCATGGCATGACATGGTTTGGCTTTGCTTGGCTTTTAGAGTGTTTAGCATGGCATGGTTTGGCTTAGATTGGCTTGGCTTGGATTGACTTTTAGAGTGCTTGTCTTAGCTTGGCTTGGCTTTTAGAGTGTTTGGCTTGGCTTGGCTTGGCTTTTAGAGTGCTTAGCATAGCATGCTTTGGCTTGGCTTTTGGAGTTCTTGGCATGGCATGGCATGACTTGACTTGACTTGGCTTAGCTTGGCTTGGCTTTTAGAGTGCTCAGCATGGCATAGCTTGGCTTGGCTTGGCTTGGCTTTTAGAGTGTTTGGATGGCATGGTTTGTATTGACTTGGCTTGGCTTTTAGAGTTCTTGGCATGGTATGACTTGGCTTGGCTTGGCTTTTAGAGTTCTTGGCATGGCATGACTTGGTTTGGCTTTTAGTTCTTGGCTTGGCATGACTTGGCTTGGCTTGGCTTTTAGAGTTCTTGGCTTGGCTTGACTTGGCATGGCTTTGCTTTGCTTGCCTTTTAAGGTGCTTGGCATGTCGTGGCTTGGCTTGGCTTATCGTTTAGAATGTCTTGGCATGACATGATTGGGCTTGGCTTGACTTGGCTTGGCTTTTAGTGTTCGGCATGGCATAGCTTGGCTTGGCTTTTAGAGTGCATGGCATGACATGGTTTGGCTTGGCTTGGCGTCTAGAGTTTTTGACATATTAGGGCTTGGCTTGGCTTGGCTTGGTTTTTAGCGTGTTTGGCATGGCATGGTTTGGCTTAGATTGGCTTGGCTATCAGAGTGCTTGGCATGGCATGCTTTGGCTTTGCTAGGCTTTTAGTGTTTGGCATGGGATGGTTTGGTTTAGCTTGGCTTGGCTTGGCTTGGGTTAGCTTTCAGAGTTATTGGCATGGCATAGCTTGACTTGGCTTTCAGAGTTCTTGCCATATAATGGCTTGGCTTTTAGAGTTCTTGGTATGGCATGGCTTGGCTTGGGTTGGCTTGGCTTTTAGAGTGCTTGGCATAGCTTGGCTTGACTTGGCTTTTAGAGTTCTTAGCATGGTTTGGTTTGGCATGGTATGGTTGGGTTTGGCTTTACTTGGCTTGGATTTTAGAGTTTGGCATGGCATAGCTTGGCATGGCCTGGTTTGGTTTGGCTTGCCTTGGCTTGGCTTTTAGAGTGTTTGGCATGGTATGGCTTGATTTAGATTGGCATGGTTTGGCTTTGCTTGGCTTTTAAAGTGCTTGGCATATAATGGATTGGCTTGGCTTTGTATGCCTTTTAAAGTGCTTGGCATGGCATGGTTGGGCTTGACTTGACTTGGTTTGGTTTTTAGAGTTCTTGGCATGGCATGGCTTGCTTGGCTTTTAGAGTTTCTGGCATATCATGGCTTGGATTGGCTTGGCTTTTAGAGTTCTTGGCATAACAATACTTGGCTTGGCTTGGCTTGGGTTTTAGAGTTCTTGGCATGGCAATACTTGGCTTGGCTTGGTTTTTAAAGTGCTTGGCATGGCATAGCTTGGTTTGGCTTGGTTTTTAGAGTTCTTGGCATATCACGGCTTGGCTTGGCTTTTAGAGTTCTTTGCATGGCAATACTTGGATTGGCTTGGCCTTTAGAGTGCTTGACACGGCTTGGCTTGGCTTGGATTTTAGAATTCTTGGCTTGGCTTGGTTTGACTTTTAGAGTTCTTGTCTTGGCTTGGCTTTTAGAGTGCTTGGAATGGAATGGTTTGGCTTTGCTTGACTTTTAGGGTGCTTGGCATGGCATGGCTTGGCTTTTAGAGTTCTCGACATACTTACAATTCACATAGAAACTAGGGGAGTGCTTGTTTTACAGAGGGAGTGTTTATTGCATGTATAATATGGACTGGGGGAGTGTAAATCATACGTTTAATAACGAATGGCGAGTTACTTTTATACGTATAATAATGACTGGGGAGTCCAAATTCAAGGGAGTGCAAATTATATGTGACACCTGCATACTGCACAATACATTAGTGTGTGGATTAACGTATTACAATGTCTGATGGAACCTACACTTGGGCTCCACTTCAACTGATATGTTAAATTAGGGCACAGAATGAGCTAGGCTAGAAAATATTGGTTAACATTGTTAGTGTAAGGGGTATCCCGATTTTTTTATAATAGCAAACAATGAGTTATCTTTCCTTCACCTCTACGTTGGGAATGATTAAAAAATCTGTTGTTCAAATAAATGTACTGGAATG